>NC_069501.1:238030006-238330006 GCF_027579735.1 Bombina bombina | reverse complement strand
AAAGTATTTTCTTTACTAGAATAGTGCTGAAAGTAGCTTATTGGTAAAATTAAAATGAAGGCTTTAATAAATAACTATTATAGAGATAGGCATGGGTGTTTAAAAAAATGTTTGCAGGATGGTTGATTAAATAAAACAATATCAGTGGCAAAATATGCAGCAGGAGAGGTTCACTTGTTAAGCATAGAAGATATACATACTTAAAAAAATGATGGCTTATTGGTATCAAGATTTCCCTTCTTGCATGCGTTTACAAGGGGGGCTAAGAATGTAAAGTTACAAGAGGGATTAAAGGACCTACAAGGAGATGAATGAATTGTAGACATAGTGTGAGAGGACAGGAAAGTCATAGGTATCATCTAGGAGTGCAAGGGTCATATAGATAGATAGCCTATGAGCTCAATGACCAAAATCTTACTCCATGGAGAGAAATCATATACAGTATTTGTATTTTTTGTGTCTTTTAGCATTATTTTGTAATTTAGGTGTCTCTACGTCACATATAGAACACTGCATAGTGAGATAAACAGCAATCAAGCTAATGTGCCTTTCTAAAATTCTAAGGGACAATACTGACAAGACTATAGACCAGAGAGCTTTAGAGAATCTGACCCTATGTGAGCAGACAGGAGGTTCATAATGATAGTGTGAATTTTGAAGTGACAATGGACAGAAAACAAATTGTTAAGATTTTTGAGTAATGAAAATGTTTTATCTCTAAATTAAAAAAATTGAATATTCAGATATGCTTTGCAGGTTAATGTAAAGTTATAGTAGACTTTTAAATGCACAGTAGTAGAAGTTTTATCAGAAGATTTTTTTAATAAAAAGATACATGTACAGCATATGGCAGTGTATGCTCCAAGTGCAAGGATGACACACCATGACGTTGTCATCACTGTGTTCATGTATTATGGGGGAATAGCGGTGGGGTGGGCATGACTTATGAAAATATATTCTGCAGCTGACGTGCATAGTAAAGGCTAGATGTATTTCAAAATAAGTTTGTATCACAATATTTAAATCAATTGTTGTGCATAGCATTCCTTTAAAAGATACTATACTAGGATTTGGAGTAAGTATAAGTACTCTCTAACTGCTCTACCCTAGAAAAAAAGTATATACTAGTATTAATGTGATATATCCTACCCAATGGATATGAACCTTTGCACCACATAAGATGGATGCCACACCTAAAGTATGAGTTTTTATTACACATTAATGAATTTCCCATAACGAATTACAGGGACTAGAGAATTGTAATCTACTGAAGAGCAATCTCCATTATTACTGAATCAAGACCATGAGTGTTAGTTGCTGCCAAATTAAACTAGTAATGATCCTAATTACTTTGCTAAGGTTGACAATGGGCAGCCCCTTTAATTTTGTTTAGTAATCTCCTCAGTTCTTTAAAATTCTTATGAGTTTAGATCTATATTACAAATATGTTCATATATTAAATGGGTTTGGACAGTTTATGGTTTTAATACTCTGAAAGGGAATATATCAGGAGCATGACTATTTTTACCAAGGCACATGTTGCCTGGCTTTATACCTATGCCTATGACTTTCTTGCTGCACTCTCTCAGCATGCTTGATATATGACTGCACAAGAAACTCAGACTAGTTCACCCGTATATATGAATTAGCTCTATAAACATGCTAAACAAATATGCATGAAAAAGGTCACATTAAAGCACGATCGGTGCTCCAGTTCCATATGAAGGCTGGTGCCAGATCGTTACAGACGGTGACACTGCTGGTGCCGGCAGGAGGTGTGTGAGGGAAAGCGGAAGGTGGACCAGTGGTGGAGGGGGGAGGAAGGGTTGAGGGAGTAGGATGGGCCCCACACTGCAAAAAAAAAATATGAAGGGACAGGGAGGGATGCGGAGCTACACTACAGAAAAAAAAAGGTGGGGTGGGGGACCCTAGCTAATGATCACCAGAGTGGGAGGTGGGGGGACCACTAGACTACATAAAATAATAATAATAATAAATATATATATGTATCTATAGGTACTGGCAGACAGCTGCCATTACTAAAGAAGGCCATCATTAGTGGGAAAGGGAGGGTCAGAGAGCTGTTAGGGAGGATCAGGGAGTTGAGTAGGTTGAGGAGGATCACTACACTGCAGAAAAAAAAATAATATATATATATATATATATATATATATATATATATATATATATAAAACATAAACTGCATACTGACAGACTGTCTGACAGTAACTAAGATGGTGGGGTGGTGAACAGTGGCGGGTAAGGGAGGGAAGAGAGCTGTTTGGGAGGGATCAGGTAGGGATCATGGGATGGGAGATGTCAGGTGGGAGAGTAATCTCTACACTTCAGCTAAAATTAACTTTACAAGCTACCTGATTAACCCCTTCACTGCCAGGAATAATAGAAGTATGGTGCACAGCTGCAATTAGCGGCATTCTAATTATCAAAAACCAATGACAAAGCCATGTATGTCTGATATGTCTGAGCAAAAGGGGATCCCAGAGAAGCTTTTACAAGCATTTGTGTCATGATTTCACAAGCAGTATGTAAATGATTTCAGTGAGAAACCCAAAGTTTGTCAAAGAGTTAATAAAGTTCACTAATTAAGAAGCAGCTGAACATATTGTTTCTTAAAAATCCTTAGTGGAATTAAAATAATTTGACACAGTGAAGTTATTTTCTAAGAGACACACAAGTAAGCTACAAGATACTGCATTCTAGTTAGATACTGGATAAAGAAAACGCTACTGAGATATGTTACTTTTGAGATAACGGTTTCTTTGAACAATTTAAAGGGACAGTTAACACCTTGACATTTTAACATACATAGTTTAATTATGCACAGTAAAACAACTTTCCAATTTACTTTCATTATGTATTTTGTCTACTTTTCATGTTATTTAGCACTGAAAATTGAGGCTTTTCTAATTTTCAGAGCAGCAAATTCACACTGCAGACATTCCAGGGCTAACTCAGCTGCATATTTTTTCTCTCAATGGCTTTAGCTGATAACAGCTTCATAACAATGCAATTTACACTGACATATTGACCATGGCTAGCCTTTTTGTCTTCAGACTCAAGCCTGGACTGGTGCTTCCAAATAAATAGTGGGTGGAGTTTAGCCATTGGAATACAATTGCAGCAAATAAGATGTTCATTTGTTTTAAAAATATTTAGACTTGGCCAATATGTTATTCTTTGTAAATTGTATGCTTCGCTAAGCAATGTAAAAACTGTCTATGTCCATATCTATAGGTAATAAAATAGAAACTATCAAGCATTTAGTATAAAATATTACATTACATGCAATTTGCTTATAATTTCTTTTTAGTCTAACATGGAATTGCAGATTTTATATTCAAGTGACACGGCTAGTAAACATCTCAATAAAGAGTAGGCTTATAGGTAAGGGGCTGAAAATCAGGGTGACCTAAGTAGGTTATTTATGTATGGTGAAAAAACTGACATCATAGGGCTAGATTAAAGGACTAATAAATAAAGTATATTTACATAATCAACAAATGCATGATAACAAGACAATGTCATAGCCCTTAGTCTGAACTTAAAATGAGTAGTAGATTTTTTTCTGACAAATTTCAAATTTATGTCTATTTCCACTCCTCCTGTATCATGTGACAGCCATCAGCCAATCACCAATGCATATATGTATATTCTGTACATTCTTGCATGTGCTCAGTAAATTCTTGCACGTGCTCAGTAGGAGCTGGTGACTCAAAAAGTGTAAATTTAAAAAGACTGCACATTTTGTAAATGGAAGTAAATAGGAAAGTTGTTTAAAATTGCATGCTTTATCTGATCCATGAAAGTTTAATTTTGACTTGAGTGTCCCTTTAAAACATGAAAAATCATTTTTATTCAATTTTAATATTTTAAAATGTGTTTTACTGTGTATGTACAGTAAATATTTTACATTCCATTGTTCTTCACATAGTAGAAAATGTTCTTTGTATTTTAAATATATATATATATATATATATATATATATATATATATATATATATATATATATATATGGATATACCTGTATATAGTCATATATTTATTTAAAATAATTAATTATATATCATCTTATATAGAGAAATAGCTGTTTTACACATAAGAAAATTACACAAATCAGCAGTCCACATAGATCATTTAACGTTTAAACCAGTGCAATATTAGACTTTATGGAGTCATTTTTAAATTACATATTGTTTTGTATTAAAGACCAACAGTTCACCAACATAGGACTGTGCCAATTATTTTTTTTTTTAAAAAAAGGTGTATAAAACTTACTAGTCATTCCTATTGGCTATATTTGCACTTCCTTAAAGGGACAGTCTACAATATAATGGTTACTGTTTTAAAAAATAGATAATCCCTTTATTACCCATTCCCCAGTTTTGCATAACCAACACAGTTATATTAATATACTTTTCACCTCTGCGATTACCTTGTAGCTAAGCATCTTCAGACAGCCCCCTGATCACATTACTTTTTATTTTTTATCTATTGACTTGCATTTAGTACTGTGTTATGCTAAATCTTAAATAACTCCTCGGGCGTTAACACAATATTATCTTTATGGCCCACATGAACTAGCAGTCTTCTGTTGTGAAAAACAAATAAAAAAAGCATGTGATAAGAGGCTGTCTGTAGTGGCTTAGAAACAGGCAGCAATTTAGAGGTTTAAATGTTATAAAGTATATTAATATATCAATGTTGGTTGTGAAATGCTTTTTAAACAATAACAATTAGAGTGTAGACTGTCCCTTTAAAATCGTGTTTACACATTGTGAGACATGCACGTTTTATATCATTTACAGCATACTTTTGATATTACAGTAATAATGTATTACTAGAATTGTACATTTTTTAAGACGTCTCTTCTCGTTATATATTTGTAGAGGGAGCACATGGTTACCATAATTTCAGCACCAAGGACAGAGCTCGTTACTTTCGCCCTGAAACAGTTCAGAATCAGACAGCCTCTCATATCCTCTCCAGTTCCACTTATCTCTGTGGTTGTTGCAAAGACAATATTTACACTTGTGGTCTCCTTGCATTATCTGCAGTACCTCCAATGAGTAAAAACAGAACAGAAATAAATATATCTGACTTTGGACAACAACTACATTTATCTCAACTTCTGCTCAGAACTAAACAGTAGTATTGCTGTCCTAGTATAGTCAGGAAATGATAAAATGTGAAAGAACTACCTGTGATAGAAATAAACAAGACACATGTATAGAAAGTCCCCACACAAATCACAAAATAATTTTGCAGCTGCAAACGTGTTCTTTAGACATCAGCATCTGCAACTCATCATTCCCACCCCAATGTATGTTCTCTTTGTTATTCATCATGGTAAGTCTGGTCCATTGGTGCATCTCATTGTGTCGCTATGGATGCAGAAGTGCAAGTCATACGTCAGTAGCCATGACTGTAGACTGTTACTGTTCCTATAGCACAGTTTCACAGTAAGCAGTCTAGAGCCAAGGTGCCGATGCAATGACTGATAGAGTAGCATCTCCCGGCCAGGGGAATATCCGTCTTGCCTGCTGAGGTAGAGCACATGGCAAGAGCTGTAGAAACACGGTGCCCATGCAGTACTTGTGTGCAATATATCTAACTAGAAAGCAGCGTGGGAGTTTTCTTGTGCAATATATTACGGGAACAGTTTTATTATCGCCTGCTGTTGACTGGCATATGTTTGCCTGGAGGTAATCACATACAACATCCTTATTATTAAGGGCATCCTAGCATTCTGTGTAGTATAACAAGGGTAAACTAGAGCAGCCTGGAAGACAATTACACTTTAAAATCAATGGCCAGACCTCCCTTAATTGAAATATTGTAACATCATATAGACACCTATGCAGTTAGCACGACAACTTTTGATCACTCACATGTGCCAGCTTTGCACAAGCAACAATGATTGACTGTTAATATAACCAGAACAAAATATGACGAATATTACATTTCATAAAATGAATTAATTCATTAAAAATATAGGAAACAGTATTGAGATTAAAATACATTTGGTAGCCCACGGACTACGAGGTAAACTGGTTTGTTGGTTTAAATCTAATCAGTTTAATTGCTGTTTTACTTTATTTTATATGTGAATATATCTTAAAGCACTGCTAAACGCAGCATCCCTACAGCATCAGTGCAGTGAGAGTGAAATAAACCCAGAGTGCAATCAATAATACTAATGGAGCGTGAAGGAAAGCCAGGGAGCAGCAAGCTGGCAGGTAAATATGTGGTGTGAGTAGTGTTGCTTTAAAAACAAGTTGCAGCAGGTGAATGGAAGGGCTGCATTGACGCAGAGATGAATTTCTCATCCCAGAAACACGTCAGAGAAGAAATCTACAGGGAGGAGAAGAGCTGCAGTCTGAGGGGATAGTGGGAACGAAGGAGGAGAGGAATAACGAGCATGAAAGAGTGTGTGAGAGGGAGGAGGGGAGGGAGAGAAACATGAATAAGTGGATGGAGCATGCAACGAATCTGCTGTAATGTGTGAGTCAGATGAAAGGACCTCCCACTGTAAACATCACGCACGTACATGCAGGAGACAGGCACAAACCCACACAGCAAAGGCAAATACTAGAGACCATAGCTTATATCTGTATAAGAGTGTGTGAGGGTTTTAAGTCAGAGAATGACTACATACACATACACATACACTAATAAACACTAGCATGGCTACATACACACACTAATAAACACTAGCATGACTACATACACACACACACACACACACTAATAAACACTAGCATTACTACACACACACACACTAATAAACACAAGAATGACTACATACACACACACTAATAAACACTAGCATGACTACATACACACACACTAATAAACACTAGCATGACTACATACACACACATTAATAAACACTAGCATGACTACACACACTAATAAACACTAGCATGGCTACATACACACACACTAATAAACACTATCATGACTACATACACACACACCAATAAACACTAGCATGACTACACACACTAATAAACACTAGCATGACTACATACACACACACACACACACACACTAATAAACACTAGCATGACTACATACACACACACACACACTAATAAACACTAGCATGACTACATACACACACACTTATAATCATTAGCATGACTACACACACACACACACTAATAAACACTATCATGACTACATACACACACACCAATAAACACTAGCATGACTACACACACTAATAAACACTAGCATGACTACATACACACACACACACACTAATAAACACTAGCATGACTACATACACACACACACACTAATAAACACTAGCATGACTACATACACACACACTTATAATCATTAGCATGACTACACACACACACACACTAATAAACACTATCATGACTACATACACACACACCAATAAACACTAGCATGACTACACACACTAATAAACACTAGCATGACTACATACACACACACACACTAATAAACACTAGCATGACTACATACACACACACACACTAATAAACACTAGCATGACTACATACACACACACTTATAATCATTAGCATGACTACACACACACACACACTAATAAACACTAGCATGACTACATACACACACACACTAATAAATACTAGCATTACTACACACACAAATAAACACTACCATGACTGACTACATACACACACACTAATAAAAACTAGCATGACTACACACACATTAATAAACACTAGCACGACTACATACACACACTAATAAACACTAGCATGACTACATACACACACTAATAAACACTAGCATGACTACATACACACACTAATAAACACTAGCATGACTACATACACACACACTAATAAACACTAGCATGACTGCATACACACACACCAATAAACACTAGCATGACTACATACACACACACTAATAAACACTAGCATGACTACATACACACACACACACACACACTAATAAACACTAGCATGACTACATACACACACATTAATAAACACTAGCATGACTACATACACACATTAATAAACACTAGCATGACTAGATACACACACACTAATAAACACTAACATATTCCATACACACTTGTGTGGGACTTTTTTTTTTTTACATATGCAGTGTTTATATACTAGAAGGGGATGATTAATAGATGGTTTGACATATGATCAAAGCAAACTCAAACATACAGATCTCTGATAAATGCATCTATCTGGTATAGTTTTCTCTTCATATAAACAGCGTCTAACAGATCTTATGCAGGATACTGTAGAAAGAGGATATCAGGACTGACCGTGTTTTAAAATTTAATTTCTATGAGTGAATTTAGCAATGTATTCTTCATTGATATGCAATTATGTGTGGAAAAAATACATGTTATAATTGAGCAGAAGCTGATTAGCCAGGGAATGATTTGCCTGGAATGGGACACGAGTGGGTGCTATCGGTCTAAGTGGTGCCAAGAGAATGTGTGCAAGGCTCATGAGTGGGTGGCTGGTGTAGGAGGCAGTGTTCATGCTAATCAGAACTGGCAAAGGCTGGGATTGCTGTATTGCATATAATCAGAATCTGGAGGCAATGCTGTTTGAGCACAACTCAGTCCGGATACATGAAAATAATAGGGGTAATGATTTGAGGTATATAGAGAATTATATGTAGTTTTATCATTTAAATAATAGAAATGCATGTTCTATATATAAAGCACGATTTTTAAATGTTAAAATAGTAATATTTTTAGTAATAAGGAAAATATGATTTGATGATACATGCATTTGCAGTATTTGTAAAATTAATTTAAACTGGAATCCATTATATAAAAATCTGTATGTTATCCAGTATTTGTCAGGTGTTTAAATGCTTTTGACCAAGTTAAAATTCTGATTAATGAATCATCTGTGGAATATGTGCTAAAAATAAATTTAGATTAAAAGGTACTTTCAAAATCTGACAAACAGTGTCCACTGAGTTGTACTTTCTATAATATAATTCAATAAATGTTCAAAATATTTGATTTAAGCAGTGAATATAAATTATGGAATAAAAAAACAAAATCACTTTGCAGATAAACATATGGGCTGCCATAAAGGGCTACAGAGCATTGGTTTTCTGTACAATGCGTCGGAGCCTTCTCTGGAAAGCAAGGGGTTAAACTCTGTACACTATGGGATCAGGATGAATGGAATAAGTTGCAGAAGCCTCATTTACTGTCTCAACCAACTCTGCACGTGTTAGTACCGTAGCCCTTATAGTAGACTCGCACTAGCCAACTTCTATGATCATCCCCAAAGCATTCACGTTATGTTTGTTTGTTCTCTCCATACCTCTTAGCAGAATGTGTCTTTGGGATCCTTGATAATAAGGATGCAGAACTTACCTGGCATATTTCCACATCTGGACCCTGGCAACAGTAGCTGTTTCAGCACTGGACAGCTCCCAGCAGCTCCATCCACTCACTTCCTCGGCTTCAAGCTCCATGCAGCCAGCGCCCGCGCTGCTTTTATACAGAGTCTGTAGTACTAGGAAACGAGGCTCCTCATTCATTCACAAGCAGCACCTACACATTTACGTATCCCCTACGTCATCCAGACACCATGTAGGAAATGGGAAGATGTTACTATTTATATCAGCAGGGAGCAGGCTCAGGAGAGAGGGGGAAAAGAGAGAGGGGGTGTGGGTAGAGGATACCTAAAGAAGCAGAGAGGTGGGAGCGGAAGAGATAAGAGCGGCTAAAATAAACAAAAATAAGTGGTGAAGACTGAAATACCAGTTAATGTCAGGCAGGAGGTGACAGAAGTGAGAAAAATACAATACAGTAACCCGTGTCGTTGGTTTGGTGGAGCTATCTCTTTCACTGCTGGGTATCTGAGTAAGGGTATTCAAGGAAGCATCGCAGCACCCTAATTAAAAAAAGAAACATTTCGTTAACAAAGTCGACATTGTATCAGAAACATGGTAAAAAGACTCAATCACTGAAAATATAAGCACAAAAAAACATTTGTATGGGTCTTATGGTTAAAGGTGAATATGAATAATACAATGATACATACAATAATGTTTCTGCCCTAGTCCTGCAAATACTGAATTTTAACCAACACGTTATATTCAGTCTGTATGACAGAGAGAAGAGAAATACAGAGAAGCAGAAATAGGATGAGGCTGAGTAAAGGGCAATCCCACAGATAACATGCTAGATAAATTAGTGAGTATTACACATGAAGAAAATGTACAATATAGAGAGGTGCACTTATAAAATGATATTCATGTCTAGACTTTACTAACTATAAAACAGAATAAAGCTAATGATAATAAAATAGATGTTACAATATAACAAGAAGTTTAATATTAGGACAGGTGTCTGTGAAAAACGTAGAGGGCTAAAGCACAGAAATGGAGCAAACAGTTTTAGAAAAAAAGTGAGACAGATTGTGATCATGGCCAGGATTAAACAAGGAAGGTTTTTAGATAAAGAAGACAGAAAGTGAGAGAGAATAATTATATGGAACACAGAGAGTTACCCACCTCCTGCTGGAGTGAGAATTAGCACATTGCAGGATAATGCAGTCCATGCTACGCAGATGAACAAGTTCTGGGTACTGGTGCTTGGGGAGGGAAGCACCAATAGGTGAAACTGGTGGCTGCTTGTGTTGTGCTCAATGTGCTGGTGGGAGGTAGCAAATCCTTAAAAGTGGAAGAAAGCTCGAGCTTAGTTCCTCAGACTATTAGATCCAAAATGGGCATCATCCAGGGGAAACAAGAAAAGGCTATTTATATTTGGTTCAAAGGAGGAGCACCAACTATACAAATGGGTGGCGTAGTGGAATTCTGTTCTTTCAGGAAATTAAAGAAAACAAATGCAGTGTTTAAATTCTATTTATTAGTTTTGGGTCGTTAAGAGATAACCAAAATAAAACTGTAAGGATAAATTACTATTGTGTTAACCTTGTGGCTGCAAACGTGGTCTGTAATCTGCAGCTTCTGTGGGAAACAAAGGGTTAAATCAGTGCTAACTATTAAAGAGTAGAGTCTGATAGACAGCTGTTCCGGCTAGAAAGGGGAGAATAATAGTTATAGTAACTCAATGACACGTATGAACTAGTGGATATAGGAGATTGAGGAGTCTAAAAGGTAGGATAGCATGGCAGTGTTATTGTGGAGCATTCAGTGGTTGTGTAGAGCTATATTTAGAAAATGTTCTTTCCTGCAACACAGGTTATTCATCCCATTCCTTCTACAATTACCCAAAGTACCCTTATTATAAACTATATCACTTGGTTCCGGTGCACCTCAGTTAAACTGCATGAAAGCTGAATGCTACCTTCAGAGGCTGAAAAGCACAGTGCAGCTTTATTCTCTATCTAAGCTGCATATTACTGGCATGGCTAGCTGCTATAGTATTCTCTATATAAGCTGCATATTACTGGCATGGGTAGCTGCTATAGTATTCTCTATATAAGCTGCATATTACTGGCATGGCTAGCTGCTATAGTATTCTCTATATAAGCTGCATATTACTGGCATGGCTAGCTGCTATAGTATTCTCTATATAAGCTGCATATTACTGGCATGGCTAGCTGCTATAGTATTCTCTATATAAGCTGCATATTACTGGCATGGCTAGCTGCTATAGTATTCTCTATATAAGCTGCATATTACTGGCATGGCTGGCTGCTATAGTTAGCCCTACAATGCTTATGTAGTGCAGGGTCATTTTCCAGCAGGGTCACTGCTCAGAAGGGTTTTGCTGGCTAATTTTGGGGTCTGCAAATCTGAGACAGTGAATGCATCTACATACATGTTATTTATACTTGAGAGTCTATGATAACCTTCCTGTAATCAGAAATTGTTTTATATGTTAATTCAGAACCGGCTTTGCAGATATTTTATGAGTCAGATGAGTCATTTATCTTCAGGCTGCAATTTTCGGACAAAGCACTGCGCTAGTTTATATTAGAAAATACAATTCTCTTTGCTTCGTGTGTAGAAAATTTCTTAAAGAAATTAACAATTTGAGTATATATATATATATATATATATATATATATATATATATATAAAAATATATAAATATAAATATATATATATATATATATATATATATATATATATATATATATATATATATATATATATATATATATATATATATATATATATATGTAGTAATTTTAATGTTGGGTAAAACTAAAGTACGCACCAGAGGGAACACTTGAAAGGTTAAAAAGAACCTAAAGAATTTACAGTGAAAAGAATGCAGTTGTCCTCCTGGTAGGGTTGCATCAGGTTAAGGGTTAACCCTACTGCAGTTGTGAGGTTGGGGGGGGGGGATAGTGGGGAAAGTGCAGGGCCAGCTCATAGGGCCAAGGAGGGAAGGGAGTAGGCGGATGTTATGGAAAAGTATTTTTTAGAGTGAAGCAAAGGCAGACTAAAGGTTTGTCTCACTGCAGGTCTGCCATAAGATCAGGATTTTGTTCATTTTGTTGCCCAAGGCAAGGAGAGGATTGAGGATTACAGGGTGATAAGCAGTCCGGGATTCTCAGTGCAGAGCTCTTAAAGGGACAGTGCACCTTTGTCTAACAGCAATCAGAAGGGGGTATTTTAGTCATTTAAAGAGGCAGCATCACATGGTATAGTTAAATTCCTTCAGCAGCTCGGGGTAAACATTGTGAGGAGATGGTTCAGGTCACCTAAAGGGACAGTGCAACTTCGCCTAAGGTACATTTTTTTTCTATCTAAGCAGCAACAACAGCATCTGGAAAGCAAACTATTGAAATGGAGTGATCCAGGAGAGCACCCATGCAGGCTCGGAAACTACAGGACATTCTGCAGCTGCAGGGTGGCGAGGATAAAGCCTTTGAGGACATTTGCACTTTTGAACCAGTAAGCAAGTTAGCAAGTTACAAGTGGTGCTGTAAATTACTTTTTCTCTTGTGCGCTATCGCATTGGGTTAGCCTCACATTAGAAGTTGTAAGTAAAAAGTGTGTGCTAACTATAGGACTTTGGATACCACAACCACACTAACTTCTTCTCCCCATAGACTATGGAGCGTTGTAAAAAAAACTAACAGTTATTGATAAGCACTAACTCGACACTGCATTAGACCAACCGCGCTAAACCCGAAGTGAGTTAGGAATACTTTAAATTCCTATGTTCTTCACATACAAGAAAATGTTCTTTTTTATTTTTAAATATATATTTCTATTCATATCTGATTATGTTTTTGTAAAATATATATCTATACCTACAGTATATATCTCTATGTATATATACAGATATAGATATATAGGGGCCGCTTATTGGAATCAGGAATTATATTTTTTTTTTTAAAAGTGCATTTTTTCTATGTGAAAAACGTAGGAGTTTCAAGTATTTCCATTAGAAACCATTAAAAATAAATAAAAATAATATTTCTATTTTTACAAATTGAAGGTTGTGGCAATCCTGTGTCAAGTAAACCTATTGCTGCCATTTTTCCAACATATATATACATATATACACATGTAAACACATATAAACACATATATGTACACACACACGTATATGCACACCACCAGCTAAATGATTATGACTCACTGAAGGCTCAGGTGATGGTTTCAGCATTTTTCAGCAATAAAGTATTTTTTAATTATGGTCCGTACATTGTTTTTTTAAGACATAATGCTATTGCCCACTTAAAAGACCACAGTATAGTGTAAATATAACTTTCTTTCATGTAATTGGAAAGAGTCCATGAGCTAGTGATGTATGGGATATACAATCCTACCAGGAGGGGCAAAGTTTCCCAAACCTCAAAATGCCCCTCACCACACCCACAATTCAGTTTTACAAATTTTGCCTCCTATGGAGGTGGTGAAGTAAGTTTGTGCTAAGATTTCTACGGAGATATGCGCTTCTCAGCATTGTTGAAGCCCGATTCCTCTCAGAGTACAGTGAATGTCAGAGGGAGGTGAAGGGAGTATCACTTATTGAATATGATGATTTCCCTAACGGGGGTCCATTTCATAGGTTCTCTGTTATCGGTCGTAGAGATTCATCTCCTACCTCCCTTT
Organism: Bombina bombina; assembly: GCF_027579735.1. Taxonomy (NCBI): domain Eukaryota; kingdom Metazoa; phylum Chordata; class Amphibia; order Anura; family Bombinatoridae; genus Bombina; species Bombina bombina. Next base: position 238,315,945 of record NC_069501.1, on the reverse strand, counting down.
TCAGATCGACGATATACTCTCAATTTACCATTACCTCTACTGATAACTGTCTCAGTACTGGTTTGGCTATCTGCTATATGTGGATGGCTGTCCTTTGGTAAGTATGTTTTTTATTACTTAAGGCACCCCAGCTATGGTTTGGCACTTTATGCATTTAGATAAAGTTCTAAATATATGTATTGTACTTATATTTGACATGAGTCAGCTTCATGTATTTCCTTCTGCAGACTGTCAATTTCATATTTGGGGAAAATAAACATTTTGAAGAAATATTTTTCTTACCTGAGGTTTAGTCTTTTTTTCAATTGACTATTTTCTTGCAAATTGCGGGCGGTATTAGGCCCGCGGGTGCACCAAATGCTAGACTTTATTGCGTCATTCTTGGCGCGATAATTTTTTTGGCGCGAAAAATAACTCTATGACGCAATTTCGTCATTTCCGGCGTCATAGGTGACGCCAAAGCCTTACACATGGTTGCGTCATTAGTGACACGAGTGTGTCATTTCCAGTTATTATTGGCGCCAAAAAAGTTTTCAGTTACATTGTGCGTCATACTTGGCGCCAAACTTTTTCATTATTTTAATACCCCATTGATGTTTGCCTCTTGCCTTTTTTATCTATCAGAGGGCTATGCTATTTGCATTTTTTCCCATTCCTGAAACTGTCATATAAGGAAATTGATAATTTTGCTTTATATGTTTTTTCTTTTACATTTTGCAAGATGTCTCAATCTGATCCTGCCTCAGAAGTATCTGCTGGAACTTTGCTGCCTGACATCGGTTCTACCAAAGCTAAGTGCATTTGTTGTAAGATTGTGGAAATTATTTCTCCGAATGTCATTTGTAATAGTTGTCATGATAAACTTTTACATGCAGATAGTGTGTCCATCAGTAATAGTACATTGCCAGTTGCAGTTCCTTCAACTTCTAATGTATATGATATACCTATGAATTTTAAAGAATTTGTTTCTGATTCTATCCAGAAGGCTTTGTCTGCATTTCCACCTTCTAATAAATGTAAAAGGTCTTTTAAAACTTCTCTTTCAGTTGATGAAATTTCAAATAACCAACAACATAATTTATTCTCCTCTGATGAGGATCTATCTGATACAGAAGATCATTCCTCAGACATTGACACTGACAAATCTACTTATATATTTAAAATTGAGTATATGCGTTCTTTATTAAAAGAAGCGTTAATTACTTTGGATATTGAGGTAACCAGTCCTCTTGACGTTAAGTCTAATAAACGTTTAAATGCTGTTTTTAAACCTCCTGTGGTTTCTCCAGGGGTTTTTCCTATTCCTGAGGCTATTTCTGATATGATTTCTAAGGAATGGAATAAGCCAGGTACTTCTTTTATTCCTTCTTCAAGGTTTAAAAAATTGTATCCTTTACCAGCAAATTCTATAGAGTTTTGGGGAAAAATCCCCAAAGTTGATGGGGCTATTTCTACTCTTGCTAAGCGTACCACTATTCCTATGGAAGATAGTACTTCCTTTAAGGATCCTTTAGATAGGAAGCTTGAATCTTATCTAAGAAAAGCCTATTTATATTCAGGTCATCTTCTCAGACCTGCAATTTCTTTGGCTGATGTTGTGGCTGCATCAACTTTCTGGTTGGAGAATTTAGCGCAACAAGAATTGGATTCTGACATATATAGCATTATTTGCTTACTGCAATCATTTTATTTGTGATGCCATTTTTGATATTATCAAAATTGATGTTAGATCCATGCTATTTAGCTATTTTAGCTAGAAGAGCTTTGTGGCTTAAATCTTGGAATGCTGATATGACATCTAAATCTAGATTTACTATCTCTTTCTTTCCAAGGTAATAATTTATTTGATTCTCAGTTGGATTCTATTATTTCAACTGTTACTGGGGGAAAGGGAGTTTTTCTGCCTCAGGATAAAAAACCTAAGGGTAAATCTAAGGCTTCTAACCGTTTTCGTTCCTTTCGGCAAAATAAGGAACAAAAACCCAATCCTTCCCCCAAGGAATCTGTTTCCAATTGGAAGCCTTTCTCAAATTGGAATAAATCAAAGCCATTTAAGAAACCAAAGTCAGCCCCTAAGTCCGCATGAAGGTGCGGCCCTCATTCCAGCTATGCTTTTAGGGGGCAGATTAAGGTTTTTAAAGGATATTTGGATAAATTCTGTCCAAAATCAATGGATTCAGAGCATTGTCTCTCAAGGGTATCAAATAGGATTCAGAGTAAGACCTCCTGTGAGAAGATTTTTTCTCTCACGTATCCCAGCAAATCCAGTAAAAGCTCAGGCTTTCCTGAAGTGTGTTTCAGACCTGGAGTCTTCAGGGGTAATCATGCCAGTTCCTTTTCAGGAACAAGGTTTGGGGTTTTATTCAAATCTATTCATTGTCCCAAAGAAGAAAAATTTATTCAGACCAGTTCTGGATATGAAATTTTTGAATCGTTATGTAAGAGTACCAATTTTCAACATGGTGACTATAAGGACTATTCTGCCTTTTGTTCAGCGAGGACATTATATGTCCACAATAGACTTGCAGGATGCATACCTTCATATTCTGATTCATCCAGAACATTATCAGTTCCTGAGATTCTCTTTTCTAGACAAGCATTACCAATTTGTCGCTCTTCCATTTGGCCTAGCAACAGCTCCAAGAATCATTTCAAAGGTTCTAGGTGCCCTACTCTCTGTAATCAGAGAACAGGGTATTGCAGTGTTTCCTTATTTGTACGATATTTTGGTACTAGCTCAGTCTTTACGTTCTGCAGAATCTCACACAAATCAACTAGTGTTGTTTCTTTGGAAACATGGTTGGAGGATCAATTTACCAAAAAGTTTCTTTATTCCTCAGACAAGGGTCACCTTTTAAGGCTTCCAGATAGATTCAGTGTCCATGACTCTGTCTCTAACAGACAAGAGATGTTTAAAATTGGTTGCAGCCTTTCGGCACCTTCAGTCTCAGTCATTGCCTTCAGTGGCTATGTGCATGGAAGTTTTAGGTCTCATGACTGCAGCATCGGATGCGATTCCTTTTGCTCGTTTTCACATGAGACCTCTACAGCTTTGTATGCTGAATCAATGGTGCAGGGATTATACAAAGATATCACAATTAATATCCTTAAATCCCAATGTTCGACACTCTCTGACGTGGTAGATAGATCACCATCATTTAGTTCAAGGGGCTTCTTTTGTTCGGCCAACCTGGACTGTGATCACAACAGATGCAAGTCTTTCAGGTTGGGGAGCTGTTTGGGGATCTCTGACAGCACAAGGGGTTTGGAAATCTCAAGAGGCGAGATTACCAATAAATATTTTAGAACTGTGCAATTCTCAGAGCTCTTCAGTTTTGGCCTCTGTTAAAGATAGAACCATTCATTTGTTTTCAGACAGACAATATCACAACGGTGGCATATGTTAATCATCAGGGTGGGACTCACAGTCCTCAAGCTATGAAATAAGTATCTCTGATACTTGCTTGGGCGGAATCCAGCTCCTATCTAATCTCTGCAGTGCATATCCCAGGTGTAGACAATTGGGAGGCGGATTATCTCAGCCGTCAAACTTTACATCCAGGGGAGTGGTCTCTCCATCCAGATGTGTTTTCTCAGATTGTTCAGATGTGGGGTCTTCCAGAGATAGATCTCATGGCCTCTCATCTAAACAAGAAACTTCCCAGATACCTGTCCAGGTCCAGGGATGTTCAGGTGGAAGCAGTGGATGTGCTGACACTTCCTTGGTGTTATCATCCTGCTTACATTTTCCCGTCTCTAGTTCTTCTTCCAAGAGTGATCTCCAAAATCATCATGGAACAATCGTTTGTGTTACTGGTGGCTCCAGCATGGCCACACAGGTTTTGTTATGCAGATCTTGTTCGGATGTCCAGTTGCCAACCTTGACCACTTCCGTTAAGGCCGGACCTACAGTCTCAAGGTCCGTTTTTCCATCAGGATCTCAAATCATTAAATTTGAAGGTATGGAAATTAAACGCTTAGTACTAAGTCATAGAGGTTTCTCTGACTCAGTGATTAATACTATGTTACAAGCTCGTAAATCTGTCTCTAGAAAGATTTATTATAGAATTTGGAAGACTTACATTTCATGGTGTTCTTCTCATAAATTCTTTTAGAATTCCTAGAATTTTACAGTTTCTTCAGGATGGTTTGGATAAGGGTTTGTCTGCAAGTTCCTTGAAGGGACAAATCTCTGCTCTTTCTGTTTTATTTCACAGAAAGATTGCTATACTTCCTGATATTCACTGTTTTGTACAGGCTTTAGTTCATATTAAGCCTGTCATTAAATCAATTTCTCCTCCTTGGAGTCTTAATTTGGTTTTGAAGGCTTTAAAGGCTCCTCCATTTGAGCCTATGCATTCTTTGGACATTAAACTACTTTCTTGCAAAGTGTTGTTCCTTTTGACTATCTCTTCTGCTAGAAGAATTTCATAGCTATTTGCTCTTTCTTGTGAGTCTCCTTTTCTGATTTTTCATCAGGATAAGGCAGTTTTGCGGACTTCTTTTCAATTTTTACCTAAGGTTGTGAATTCTAACAACATTAGTAGAGAAATTGTTATCCCTTCCTTGTGTCCTAATCCTAAGAATTCTTTGGAAAGATCCTTACATTCTTTGGATGTGGTAAGAGCTTTGAAATATTATGTGGAAGCTACTAAAGATTTCAGGAAGACTCCCAGTCTATTTGTTTTATTTGTATTATTGTATTGTATTATTTGGCTTCTTGGTTAAAACTTTTGACTCATCAAGCTTATTTGGAGTCGGGTCAGGCCCCGCCTCAGAGAATTACAGCTCATTCTATTAGATCAGTCTCCACTTCGTGGGCCTTTAAGAATGAAGCTTCAGTTGATCAGATTTGCAAAGCGGCAACTTGGTCCTCTTTGCATACATTTACTAAATTCTACCGTTTTGATGTATTTTCTTCTTCAGAAGCAGTTTTTGGTAGAAAAGTTCTTCAGGCAGCTGTTTCAGTTTGATTCTTCTGCTTTTTTTTTTCTTTCATTTATGAGAATAAACTTATTTTTTTGGGTTGTGGATTAATTTTTTCAGCGGAAAATGGCTGTTTTTATTTTTATCCCTCTCTAGTGACTCTTGCGTGGAGTTCCACATCTTGGGTATTGCTATCCCATACGTCGCTAGCTCATGGACTCTTGCCAATTACATGAAAGAAAACATAATCTATGTAAGAACTTACCTGATAAATTCATTTCTTTCATATTGGCAAGAGTCCATGAGGCCCACCCTTTTTATGGTGGTTATGATTTTTTGTATAAAGCACAATTATTTCCAAATTTCTTTTGTTGATGCTTTCTACTCCTTTCTTTATCACCCCACTGCTTGGCTATTTGTTAAACTGAATTGTGGGTGTGGTGAGGGGTGTATTTATAGGCATTTTGAGGTTTGGTAAACTTTGCCCCTCCTGGTAGGATTGTATATCCCATACTTCACTAGCTCATGGACTCTTGCCAATATGAAAGAAATTAATTTATCAGGTAAGTTCTTACATAAAATATGTTTTTATATGTACTGGGAAACAAACTTTATTGCTATATTCACTTTATTGCTGTGGTCTGGAAACCTAACCAATATCCCAGTGGTACGCCTGTATATATATATATATATATATATATATATATATATATATATATATATATATATATATATATATATATATATATATATATATATGTATTTATGTGTTTAAATGTATATATGTGTGCACATACATTTTTACACATATAAACACATAGATACATATGTATAAACATACATAGACAGGTATACATACACATGTTTATATATATATATATATATATATATATATACTGTATATAGATAGATATATGTATGTGTGTATGTATACATGTGTATACTTGTGTGTATTTATGTGTTTATTTGTGTAAATATGTATGTGTGCACATATATACATTGGAGTCCTTCTCAGTCAAGCACTCTTCCATATACCATATCCTTTTTAAAAAAATTGTATTAATAATAATATATTTTTATTAAAAAGTGTATATATGTGTGTAATACTTTATTTTAATATTTTTTATGTGTTGTGTACAACTTACAGTTTACTTCAGGTCTGAAGGTGAGCTAAATATTCTAGCACAGTTTCGCTTTCGCTTAAGCACCAACTATAAAATCATAAAATCTATTCTCTACAATTGTAACCTGTTGTTCATAATCAACGATTTTTGAACAGTTCTTAATCCTTAGGAACTGTACTACTGGTACATTGTCTACCAATCTTTTGTAGTGACACCTATTTCCATGGATATAGTTGTTTGAGTCTACAGGTTTAAAGAATGTTCTTGTTTCAAATTTACCATCTTCTAACATCCAAGTCTAGGAAGGAGATTTTTTTCACAACTATATTGGTAAGTGAATTTTAATCCTCTATCATTGATATTCATATCATCAAATAGTTTTTTAAAGTCAGATTCACTTCCCTTCCATTGGGGTGTGGCCATCAGAATAGGTGCAGAAGGCCGGGGGGGGGGGGGATCTAACGTTAATTGAGCTATTCGGCACATTAGTTGCAATTGAGATCTGACAAATACAGCTAGCTAACAAGAAAGTTATATTCTGGACAGATAATACAGGGGTGGTATATACAGTTAATAACCTTGCATCCACTTTACAAACTACATTGCGCTTTCTGAGCTACTTTACTCTTAAATGTATGCACCACAACATTACAGTTAAAGAAAACCATGTACCAATGTTAATAACATTGCAGATGCACTTTCTAGGTTTAAATGGTGTACATTCAAGGAATATGCGCCAGAAGTACAACTGAATGGTAAAATATGGCCATCATATTCGTGGTAGGTGGTCAACTCTCCATAGGTATTAAGGATATGATCAGATTGTCCTTAGCCCCTATAACTTGGTTCGCATATAACTGTCACTAGAAGGAGCTGATATATCACCAATCCACCTTATTATTTTGGTACAAAAGGTTTGACTGTTTGCACACAAAACAAAGTAAAGTCACACTTTGAGAAGAAAAGTAAAAAAATATGTGTATATATATGAATCGTTTCAATAAACGACTAGTCCCAATTGTATTTTCCTTTAAATATACGTTCCTTGTGCCTGTATAATTTCTTAGTTCTGCAGTTTATAAAGTGCCCAGTTTCATTTTGATGTAATAGTTCGTAGTTGGATCGTGTGTATAATTGGCAATACTGGCGACTTTACCTCTGCATGCCTTTCGGTCTCTTCGTGGGTATGTCTCCACTCACCTTCTGGCATAGGTAACGCTGCAGCCTCGCTGATAGTCGTTTGATGTCACACACCAATTTTTTCTCCTGAAAGTAGATCCGGCTTCCACTCTGCGCAGAGAGTATCTGTAGTTTTGGATGAAGAAAAATAGTGCCAATGCAATCCTTTGCAATCCTTGGTCACTATGTATTCCTTTTGTTGGACAAAGTTAGATTCCTGTAGGCAGTAGGACCATCAACGCGTTTCACCACTTGCTGTGGCTTTCTCAAGAAACAGCAAGTGGTGAAACGCGTTGATGGTCCTACTGCCTACAGGAATCTAACTTTGCCCAACAAAAGGAATACATAGTGACCAAGGATTTTAAATGCCATTTTGCCACCCCAGAATGAAAAACAACAGTGTTCTTGACAATATGGAGGAAACCAAATAATAAATAAACTCCACTCGGTTTTGATTACGAACCGAGTGGAGTTTATTTATTATTTGGTTTCCTCCATATTGTCAAGAACACTGTTGTTTTTCATTCTGGGGTGGCAAAATGGCATTTAAAATTACCGATGAAAGATGGCAAAGTGATGTGAGTGAAGCTTTTAAAGCCACAATTATCATTGATGAGCTAAACATTGATGAAAAAAATGAGGATGTGTTTACAGCATTTAAACTATATAAAGCTAAAGCTATTAAAGAATTGAAACTTAAATGGGAGATTGCTAGCCTTGAGAATTATGTTAGAGAAAAACTAATACCAAGAGGTCTAAGGATTAAACTGGACCCTGGCATTAGTTTAAGAGGACCAAATGCTGATAATGAATTTGTTGCAAAATGGAATGCATTTCTAACTAAATGTACAATTGAACTGATAGAATTAATGATATCAGAGGATAAAATAAAGTTAGAAGAAAGTAAGATAGAAGTAGAAAAGGCATACATAGCTGTAAATATTTTTTCTGTAGATCCAGCTTTCGAAAAACTAAATAAAGAGATTCAAAGGAATCTAGATAAATTACAAAATGAAGTGAAATTCAGAAAGAGAAAAAAAATAATGAGAGATCAGGATGATGAAAGGAAAAACAAGATCTATATCTACAGAAATAGTAATAACAGCAGGTTTTCATATGACTCAGGGACTGATAACTCAGATAATGAGCAAAATGAAATTGTGGTGGGCTCTTCTTCAGACCTGCCCCCTTTAGGCGGAAAACAAGGAGGGGGGGCAGGAGAAAGAGAGGGAGGTGGACGCTCTTCAAACAGGAGAAGAGGTGGTGGGAGATACAAGAACAACAGAGGTACACGGATGTTAACCAGGAATCAGAGGGTATAACCTCTATTCTTGGCTCACATGGGTCTGGGGGTGTTGACACCCTCAGGGTTGTGAACCTATCTTCCGTTCCCCTTTCCCTCACACAAATGTCACTGCTAAGTAAAGGTTTGTCGTTCTGTCCATCGGCACATCTGGATAAATTTGAATTCATAAAAGACCTTAATTTATTTGCCAGGAAGTTGGTACTTAAAAAAGTGATGAATAGAAAAGTGGGTCTGGATGTGCCTCTGGATAGAAGTGACAAACCTGCCCTGGATGATTTACTGTCACTCTTAGAGGAGCAAAATGAGGATGTTGATATTACTCAACACCCTAAAAAAATCCAATTTTAGACCGACTTCAAAATACATGCCCCCACTCTCAACAGCTCCAGAGATTCAAAACTTTGTAAGATGCGTTGAAAAAGAGATTGGGGATCTACAAGGATGTGAAGTTGTTCAGGATAATTTGAGTATAGATGAGAGAAGATCTCTCAAAGAATTACTCAATAGTAAGGGACTCATTTTTAAATCATCCGACAAGGGTGGTAATTTGGTGGTCATGAATGATCATGATTATGTGACAGAAATCCAGAGGCAATTATCTAATACTACACAGTATGAATTGACAAACAGAATTGCATTTGATACATCTTGTAATGAGCTTGTGTTTATTCTCAATGATGCTTTGAGAGAGGGGCTAATAACAACCAAAGAACATGCATTCATGTTCAAAAAGTTTCCAATTGTGCCAACCTTTTACTGCATCCCTAAGCTGCACAAAAGCATGAGCAAACCGCCGGGACGACCAATTATCTCGGGCATAGGGGGGCCTATGGAAGGAGCGAGTAGATATATAGACTACTTTATGAGACCCTTCCTGAGTTCACTGCCCTCCTATGTCCAGGATACTTCGGATGTCCTTAGGAAATTAGATGGCATTGACGTTGATAAAGACACATGGTTAGTGACCCTTGATGTCGAGTCGTTATACTCCTCGATCCCCCATAATGTGGGAATCAGAGCAACCAGATATTTTCTTGAACAAAGAGGGCATGATTTTCAAAAACATACTGATTTTGTAATCTCTTTGTTACAACTCATATTGAACAATAATATATTCCAATTTGATGGAAGATATTATAGACAGCTCCAAGGCACGGCCATGGGTGCCACATGTGCCCCCACATATGCCTGTTTACATCTTGGCTTATGGGAGGCACGAGAGGTCTTTTCGTGTTTTGAATCCCTAGTGGAGGCACATGTGGCACTCTGGCTCCGCTATGTGGATGACATTCTACTCCTGTGGCGGGGCAGCAAAGAGTTGTTAGAGAATTTCTTGAGTATTTTGAACACTGACAATGGGTACAACATCTTTCTTACATGTGAAATGAGTAAAGATGAAGCAACTTTTTTAGATCTATCAATTAGGAAAGAAGGTAGACATCTAACCACTAAGGTCCATCGTAAATCAACGGCCACTAATAGCCTTTTACATGCTACTAGCCACCATCCTGAATGCCTAAAAACTGGCATTCCAGTTGGCCAATTCCTTCGGTTACGAAGGAATTGTTCCGACTTAGAGGAGTTTGAATCACAGGCCAAAGAGATGTCGTCTAGGTTCCTTGAAAGAGGATATTCTAAGAGACAGGTTAAAAGAGCCTGGACGAGGGCTAGGAACAGCATAAGAAATGATCTGCTCTACAAACATAATGCAGTTAAAAGGAATGGTGATAAGGTACGCCTCATAACTAAGTACAACGCACACTGGGGCAAACTTAGAGACATAATGAATAAATATTGGCATATGTTGACTATTGATACTGAACTGAAAGATTATGTAGGAGACTTCCCTTTGTTGACAGCATGCAGAGCTGATAGTCTTAAGGATAAGCTTGTTAGAAGTGAATACATAAGAGAACCGAAAACCAATTGGTTAAGCACAAGAGGCAAATGGCAAGGCTGTAGCCCTTGTGGGCATTGCGTGTATTGCAGGTTTATACAAAAAACATGTAAATTTGAAACTTTAACAGGTAGACAATACAATATAAAACAGTGGATAACCTGCAACACTACAGGGGTCATTTACCTCTTGCACTGCTCTTGCCCCCTATTTTACATAGGGAAAACTAAGCGTGATCTGAAAGATCGAGTCAGAGAGCATAGGGATGACATTAAGAACAAAGAGCAGGATAGCCCAGTGGCCAGACACTTTGAATTATATAATAATTCTGATTTTACCATTATGAAAGTAACTGGCATTCAGCACATAAAACAGCACCGCCGTGGTGGTGATGTTGACAATATGCTATTAAGGAATGAATCCCGATGGATTTATCGATTAAATACACTGGCTCCAAATGGCCTTAATGAAAAAATAGATTTCTCATGCTTTCTGTAGAACTTTTCCCTAGTAGGGGACAAATGCTAAAGAACCTTTGGAATCTCTATACTTACATTATTTCAGTTGTGTATGTAATAGTCATTAGTCTGGCTTAAAAGATAAGCAAAATTTTGAGATGTAAAAAATTGCAATGGTAAATACATTGTGTAGTTCTAATTCTGCCATCCCGGAATGAAAAAGAATAAACCCAAATATATGTTGCATAACATGTAATTATTTAACAAATATGATGTTTGTGCAATTAAAAGTTTTTTGTTTATCTTTGAATATGAGGTTGCAATATGGTGCCAAAACTGTCATCAATTAAAAATTTAAATTAGCTATTGAGCTATAAAAGGGGTGTTATCACCAGAAACAAGCATCCGATGAAGCCCTAAAGTCAGCCCACTAAGGGGAGGGGCGAAACGCGTCATGCCTGACATTTTGTGAAGCGGCAACTGTTTGAAGTGGAGTGCCAAGTCCCGGGCAGCTGGTCTGAAGCATACCGAGTTACTATGATGTGGTTCTAACAACTGACAAGCATGCAGCAGTCTTGAATGGAAGTTCCGGTTTTGTAAACACAAGGAGGCATTAACCGTAAAGGAGCCTTAACACAAACCGCTTTGTTTGGAGAATTACCAGGATCCGGCATGAGAAATATGCAAAGCTTGGAGTGATCAAGTGGTAATTATACAAGCTAGTGTTGGAGCATATACTGGAACTTTGTACCGCGAATGTGGTGAGACTGTTTGCTCAGTAATTCTATTACAGTTGGTTTCCCAATCAGTAACGCTGGAACTGCTTCTTTGTAACACATTTCATTCACAGAGCGTGTGATTCACACTAAGTGCTCTGTTAAAACGGACATTGTTAATCTGTGTCTCTTTTGAATTATGTTGCAACAGTTTATCTTTCACACATTGTTTGTTTGTAACAGCGCATAGTTGAAGATATGCTATATACTTCGAACATTATTTGTAATAACCGCAGTTTTACGGTAGTGTGTCAGATAAAAGTACTAACCTGGCCTGGGTTTAATAGTCACTCCTTTTATTGCAATTAAGGGTTTTGGGTATTTTGTTTTTGACATGTGTAGGTTTAGCAAATAAACCACTCGTTATTTATGCAATTTGTGTGCTGCCTTGTCATTCTTTTTCACAGCATTTACTTTTAGCTGTGACTACTCTCTTACTTATTCATTTAATAAAGAGTGGTGCACCACTATATTTCTAAACTTGCAAACAAGTTGTATATGTAAATCCCCAATTTTCTTTTAACTCTATGCAATAGCATTTTTAAATTATTGAAATACTTGCCTTTACTCTTTAAGTTCTTAAATATTTAAGACCGGTCATAAAATTATAATTTTACCTATGTGTTTATTGAAATAAATGTGTTTGTATTTTATAACAAATTTGCTTTATTGATTTCATAATATATTCAAACAACATTAGCCTATATCAGTGACACATTCCCTGCTGCTGTTTAGCACAATCGAACCAATTCCGGATTTTACCTATGTGTTTATTTATTGAAATAAATGTGTTTGTATGTTATAACAAATTTGCTTTATTGATTTTATAATATATTCAAACAACATTTGCCTATATCAATGACACATTCCCTGCTGCTGTTTAGCACAATCGAACCAATTCAGGATTTTACCTATGTGTTTATTGATATAAATGTGTTTGTATTTTATCACTTATTTGCTTTATTGATTTTATATATTTGCCTATACCAGTGACACATCCCCTGCTGCTGCTAGCGCACTCTCACCAATTTATTTATTTCTTGTATCTTTCCATTATATATCTGTCTTTGGGAGCAGATAGGTGATAGTGCAAGGGGCAATTTGCGCACCATTAAGAATTCCATAATCCATGTCACTAGAAGGAGGCATTAAAAAATGCTTCCTAGTTAGGTGAATGCTCAAAAGATGGAGCAGGGTAGATTCCAGCAAAGCAGACAAAAGGGAGACAGTTAATGAAAACACTTAACAAATCTGTACAACACAATTTGAGGCAGCCCTATTTAAGGCAGCCTTTTGAACAATTTTTCATGCCGCTCTTAGGTTAGGTGAAATTCTACCCAAGTCAAAAGTAAATCACAAGAGGGGCTATTGAGCTCACACATCAAGAGAGAGGGGAGCAAAGTTCTGATTCTCATAACACAATCCAAGACAGATTAATCAAGTAGGGGACACTGTGTTACATTAGAAACTAGTGCACAGCTGTAAATTTGCCCAGTCAAAAATATTTCCAAATATGTGAGGAAACACAAAGAGGAAGGTATGTCCTTTTTGGCATAAGGATGGCTCCTCAATCACCCAGTTCCAGTTTGGACAAGTATTGCACGAGAGTGCAACAAAATTGGGGTGGGGCACAAGAAAAGTTACTTCCCAATAATTTTGCATTGGGGCTGCCACAGCAGACAGCAGACGCACACATGAAACAGCTAAGGAGGTGGGAATCTAACTGTTATAAGAAATACATCAGACCAATAAAAGCTAACCTCTGCCATTTGTTTTGCCTTTGCTTGTTACCATATCAGCTGTGCGTACCAAATTAACAAAATTAACAAAATTATTATTTGCCCACAAGAAAACACTTTTTTTCAAAAAGTGTTTTTCAAAAAGTGTTTTTCAAAAATGTTTATCGAAAAATATTTTTAAACATGTGCTAAAAAATATATATAATATATATAATATATAATAAACGTGATCTTGATAAAGGTAGCTCTGGACTACCGAAACGCATAGAATTTGTTTACTGATTATATTGTAATATACTTGCAACAAGCAGGTTCATCCCCCATTTTTTATTTTATCATTTTTGGGCATATGATTAATTCCTGTGTTGCTTGACCTTTTATCTTTCACATTGCAGGTACATCATTTTGTGTTTTAATATTGGAAACACTAACATATGTATAATCCCTGCTTAAGTGTCCAACTGACAATATTTGCCTAACCTGAATTGAGCCCCCCCTTTTCTTGAATTGCAAGACTACGGATCAATGCTACTATAACACAGAGATTGCAGTAGATTCTTAAACAACAAGAGACTGATACAATCTGTCTTTTAACGGAACAATTACTTTGAAATCTGCTACTGCAATTTGGAATCGGAAAGGTCTCTGGTATTGGAATCTCCCCATTGGGCGGCAGAATCCATAGCGCATACGGATTGGACCGTAAGAGGTCTGACATCATCATCATCCTATCGGAGCTCCTCACAAACTGAAACACTCTTCTGTGTATCGGAGAACTGTGAGTTTTTCAGTTTCTAAGCTGTGCACAGCTGAAAATACCTGCTTTACCAACTCACTGTCTCCAATATTCTAGGCAGGATCACTATAAGCCTACGAACTATCAGCTCCAATACATCCTCTAATGATAAGAGAGTGAACGGCTTATATGTGTATCTATTTCACAAGCGCCATTTTTTGGTATTATTGCTTAATTTTAAATAATGTTATAAGTGTTCAGATATATCACTGCGTAGATGTGCTTTAGGAGTTTTATATATGGATATAGCATTTATATACCTTTTTTAATTTTTTGATGCCGGCATCTTACTTTTAATATAATTGACTTTTTATATTTCTTTATATTATTATATAGTAGTGGTGGTATTGTACAAATAAATTTGATATTTTTGTTTCACGTATACTAGCTTTGTGCATTTTGTCACATCCATACAACAGACATTTATTCTGTCATTATTAGTAGATAAATTAACCCTTTACTATATACTATAATACTTTGGTCTCACACATCACATCATTTTTTCAGCACTAGGATTTATATTCAATACCGGTTGGATTGATAATATCACGTTTATTATATATTATATATATTTTTTAGCACATGTTTAAAAAATATTTTTCGATAGACATTTTTGAAAAACACTTTTTGAAAAATTCTTTTCTTTTTTTTTTTTAGTTTGGTAAGCTCCGTCTCACAGGAGCGCTTCTGTTGCACACACACCCTTTTTCTTTTTCACACTCTTGGATAATTTTTTGAGGAATTTTTGATCCCTTGTAGGAATAGATAGCTAATTACCTCCAAGCTAGCATTCACACCACATCTCTCTTTTCTATTCCACAAGAAAACACTACAAGAACAAGCAGAATACGGATAGTGGGCCACTCATACATTTATTAGGCTGCAGTGAGAGCATGAAGAAGTAGCAAGGGCGCTCAATTAGGCTTCCCCACAAAGTTGGCTAGCATAAACTGGGTGGGACAGAGTGGAATGAAATGGACATAATTGGTGTCAACCTTGTACCAAGCAAGTCAGAGATGTTGAAATCTTGATATTATTGTGATACATCTGGGCTTAATAATATCATCCAAATGCAAACTGAGAATGGATTTATCATGGATAAAGAACAAGTAGCCTAGAGTAAAGTCCTCCATCATTTCATGGCACTATTGGAGGTCCCTAGGTAACCAAGGAGGGGGTTATATGGCCAGAAAGAGGAATAACACAGCTATAGTGAGACACAAAATAGACATTGTTGGTGTCCTCATTCCACACAAAGTGATCCAAGCTCAGATGAAGGATTTGTACAGACCGGATGGGTGTCACCTGACAAAAACAGGTTTGGATACCTTCATTGAAGATATTCTGAGGGCTATAGAGGTCCTGTTATTTGGAGGGTCAAGAGATGGCTGCAAAGGGTCCCTCTTTGTGGCAGAGACACAATCCTGTGCAGGTAACTAATATGTGGGTGAAAATAGCAAATCTGGGGTTGGAACTGGCAAGTGGGAGCATATATTTTTCCAAATGCTTGTTATTATTCATATAGCTTATTTGTTTTGTGGGACTCATTGCTTCACTAATCTAAGTTTGTAATCAATAAATCTGACCCTCCAATTTCATATTGGCCAAACCTAATTCTGTATCTGTATATTATTTGGGTGAATATGTTGGATTAAGCTTGGTGGATCAGGGAAATAATTGGGTTTTAATTAGTCACTACTTTGTAAGCGGGAGACAAATGTTGGCTTTAAACCTTACTCCTTGTAACAAGTCTATGATATTTGGACTGGAGGATGAGAACGCTCATTGCAAAGCCAAGTCCACTCACATATCTGATTTATTAATCAGAAGACATTGGGCCAGCACATTACCTTTCCCAATTAGTTAATTTAATTATAACCAACCAGGTTTGGAATTCTTTTTTAAAATATAAGAGGGAATTCCATTGAAGAACCAGAACTATGCAAAGATTAAGAAGAGGACCTGTTTCTACTAGCCTGAAGATACAAAAAGAAAGATGATTAGAATGAAGATTAGTCAAATGGATTTTCATGAATAATGTAAGAATCACTGGTTTCATATGGATAGGGTCTTTTTGGTAAGGGGTTATCACTGACTATTGGGTATATTGTGGAGGTTACAGAAACAAACTCACAATTCCACTTTCCTAGTGCATGGCTTGATAATAGAGAAGAGAGATAAGAGGGGAGTAAGGGGGGGAATAGGAGACAGGGTTTGTTTGGTTTTTTTTGTTTGTTTTTTGTTGTTTCTTCCTTTTTTCTTTTTTATAATAATTAATTATAAAATGCAATAATAGAGAAATGTAAATCTATTAGGGATTTGACTTTGTGCTTGAGTTTTGGTAATCTTGCGTGATGCTACATTTGTGTTTGAAATGAGAAATTTTTGTAAAGATCATTTACTGTTGTATGATAAAGAATTAAAAAAAAAAGAAGAAGAGGACCTGTTGCTACTAGCCTGAAGATACAAAAAGAAAGAAGATTAGAATGAAGATTATTCCAATGGATTTTCATGAAGAATGTAAGAATCACTGGCTTCATATGGACAGGGTCTTTTTGGTAAGGGGTTATCACTGACTATTGGGTATATTGTGGAGGTTACAGAAACAAACTCACAATTGTGTTGGAACAGGTTTGTAGTAAGGACTAATTTCTTTATGGGAGCCAGGACAGTGGTAGTTTTAGGATTAAATGTGGTTTGTGGGCCTGGTCAGAGGCTGTTAGAGTTCATTTTGGTTGAAGGGACAGGCCAGTGGTAGTTTAAAGGGACTGTTATGTCAAAATTAAATTTAAATGGTTTGATTAAGGCATAAAATATTAACCTTTTATTTACCGGGAACTTCAGAGGTAAACTTGCCCAAAGTACCGGAGAATTTATACCATTATTGCTACCACTCCCTTTAAACAGAAATAGAGCATTTTGTTTTCTTATTTACAGTACATATCAAAAAATATATAATTTTTAAATAAGACAACCCAAGGTATTGATCTAGGCCCATTTTGGTATATTTGATGCCACTATTAAAGGGACAGTCAACACCAGAATTTGTGTTGTTTAAAAAGATAGATAACTCCTTTATTACCAATTCCCCAGTTTTGCATAACCAACACTGTTATATTAATATACTTTCTACCTCTGTGATTAACTTGTATCTAAGCATCTTCTGACAGTCCCCTGATCACATGACATTTTATTTATTATCTATTGACTTTCATTTTAGCCAATTAGTGCAGTGTCTGCCACCAGCCACGGGCGTGATCACAATGTTATCTATATGGCTCACATGAACTAGCTCTCCACTGTTGTGAAAAGCAAATAAAAAAGCATGTGATAGGAGGCAGCCTTCAATGGCTTAGAAATTATCATATGAGTCTTCCTAGGTTTAGCTTTCAACTAAGAATACCAAGAGAACAAACCAAAATTGGTGATAAAAGTAAAATGGAAAGTTGTTTAAAATTACATGCCCTATTTGAAACATGAAAGGTTTTTTTGGACTTGACTGTCTCTTTAAGCTGCCAAATACAAACATATAATAAAAAATCATCAACTTTTTCACAAATGTTGGGCAAGATTACATATGCGGAGCAAGCTTTAGTGCAACTGCTGAAACCCGCATCGCCCGTAATTTCCCCTTGCACATCAGAGAATCACATTAACCCCGCTGGCAGTTCATAAACTGCCGTAAATCGGATAAACTAGCGATGTCCAGAAATGTGAGTAAATACACATTTCTGGAGTCGCCAGTGACTTACGGCAGTTTAGAAACTGCCAGTGCATAAGAAAAAAAATAAATAAATGAAATCTCCCGTAAAATCTAACCCGCCTCCCAAAAATAAACCAGACACGTCAAAACCCCTAAATCCGCCATCACCCCACATCGCAGCTAATAATAAAAGTAGTATCCCCTAAACTGTCAACCCCCCACAACGCAATATACCCAATTAAACTATTAACCCCCAATCCACCATCCCCCCACATTGCAAAGTATCTAACCTATTAACCCCTAAGCCGCCATTCCCCCACAACACATTAAACCTAATTAAGCTATTAACTCCTAAACCGCCAACCCCCCCAACGCAAATAACTAATTTCATTTCTAAGCCCCCTAACCTAACACCCCCTAAATTAACCCCAATTACATTAAATAAAAAATACTAAATTACAATTAAAATAAAAAAAACTAACATTACTGAAAAAAACTAAGATTAAATTAAATTAATCTAAAATTACAAAAAATAAGAAAAAGTCTAGCATTACAGAAAAAAATAAACCAAATTATCAAAAATAAAAAAATTAAACCTAATCTAATACCCCTATGAAAATAAAAAAGTCCCCCACTAACAGTAACCCCCCAAATAAAAAACACAAAAAAATCCTAATCTACTCATTGCCCCTAAAAGGGCATTTGCATGGGCATTGCCCTTAAAAGGGCAATCAGCTCTTTTACAGACCAAAAAAAACCCTAATCTTAAAAAACAAAAGCCACCACGAAAAACTAAGTCTAACCCCCAAATAGGTACTCACCATTCCTGAAGTCCGGTGGAGAAGATCTTCTTCCCAGCGGTGATGATCTTCTTCCATGCGGCGATATCTTCTTCTAGCACGGGGACCTTTTCTATCTTCATCTAGGACCAAGGCGACGCGGAGCAGAGGTGACCGTGGAACGAGATCAGCGACCACGGAGCCATCCAGCATGGAGATCCTCTTTGTACGATCACTGACGCACACTGAAGATTGAATGCAAGGTACCCGTTTAAAATGCGGTACCTTGCATTCATATTGGCTGACATTTTCAAATCAGCCAATAGGATGTGAGCTACTGAAATCCTATTAGCTGTTCAAATCTGCATTATTTGGCTTCAGCAGAAAAGATAAGAAAAACCTCTGTAAATTAGGGAGATATTTGTGGTAAGGTTAAAGGGACACTGAACCCAACATTTTTCTTTCATGATTCAGATAGAGCATGCAATTTTAAACAACTTTCTAATTTACTCCTATTATCAATTTTTCTTTGTTCTCTTGCTTTCTTTATTTGAAAAAGAAGGCATCTAAGCAATTTTTTTTGGTTCAGTACAATGGAAAGCACTTGTTTATTGGTAGGTGAATTTACCCACCAATCAGCAAGAACAACACATTGTATTCACCAAAAATGGGCAGGCATCTAAACTTACATTCTTGCATTTCAAATAAAGATACCAAGAGAATGAAAAGAATTTGATAATAGGAGTACATTAGAAAGTTGATTAAAATTGCATGCTCTATCTGAATCACAATAGAAAAAAATTGGGTTCAGTGTCTCTTTAAGCTTGTGAAGCCTACTGTGTGCTCTTTTAGTTTTCAAACCTGGAAAATGCATCATTTTCAGACTTTAATTACAGGAAAACAGGGCAAAACAAATAAACTACATTGCTAAGTTGTTTAAATGTGCATAATGTTTATTGTCCCTTTTAAACTCAAAGCATATCCCAGCAATTAAGTGCTGCATTTCAATATAAATGTTTTTCAAATATTTAACACTCTAACTTTCTTAGAACAATTTGAAAAGTTTTGAAAATCAAAAGCTGTACGTGAATTCACCTCATAAAATTCTGTTGGAATCAATTTTCCCACTCTTCTTTGCTGTGGTCAATGATAACATTTATGGGCGCGATCCGATATAGATTGCAGTTTGCGGCGCAAGCGAGGAAACCCGCGTCGCCCGAAGTTTCAGCTCGCAACTCGAGCTATCCAATATGCGGCGCCGTCACTTGCTAAAGTGGCGCAAGTCTCACAAACCAGCGATGTCCAGAAATCTGCGTAAGTACAGATTTTTGGAGTCGCCAGTGACTTGCGCCACGTTAGAAACTGCCGGCGCCTATAAAACCTGACTAAAGTCTAAATCACCCGCACTGTCTAACACGCCTCCTAAACATAGCCCGACACGTCTAACCCTCTATCCGCTATCCCCCCTCACTAGCCTAACAATAAAAAAAGTTATTAACCCCTAAACCGCCGCTCCTGTACCCCGCCGCCAGCTATATTAAATCTATAACCCCCTAAAGTGAGCCCCTAACACCGCCGCCATCTCTATTAAAATTATTAACCCCTAATTTAATCTACCTACCCCGCCGCCAGCTATATTATCTATATTAATCCTAAGTATATTATAGTTAATATAGTTATTACATTATATATATTAACTATATTAACCCTAATTATATTAGGGTTAATATAGTTACTATAGTATTTATATTAACTATATTAACTCTATCTAACCCTAACACCTCTAACTAAATTTATATTAAATTAATCTAATTCATATTATAAACTAAAATATTCCTATTTAAATCTAAATACTTACCTATAAAATAAACCCTAAGATAGCTACAATATAATTAATAATTACATTGTAGCTATGTTAGGGTTAATATTTATTTTACAGGTGAATTGATTGGTTCAGCCAATCGGATTGAACTTGAATCTGATTGGCTGATTCAATCAGCCAATCAGATTTTTCTAACTTAATTCCAATTTGGCTGATAGAATCCTATCAGCCAATCGGAATTTGGTGGACGCCATCTTGGATGACGTCATTTAAAGGTACCTCATTCGTCGTTCAGTCGTCGGCCGGGATGGATGCTCCGCGGTGGCGGAGCGAAGAAAGAAGATTGAAGATGCCGCTTCATGGAAGATGCTGCCGGAAGGAAGAAGACTTTGCTGCCGCTTGGAGGAAGACGTCGCCGGGAGGAAGAATTCTTCTTTGCCGCTTGGAGGAAGACATCGCCGGAGGAAGAATTCTTCTTTGCCGCTTGGAGCAAGACATCGCCCGGATCGGATGAGGTGTTCGGCCCGGTGTGGTGAAGACAAGGTAGGGAGATCTTCAGGGGGGTAGTGTTAGGCTTTTTTAAGGGGGGTTTGGGTGGGTTTAGAATAGGGGTATGTGGGTGGTGGGTTGTAATGGGGGGGGGGTATTGTATATGTTTTTAAATGCAAAAGAGCTGAATTCTTTGGGGCATGCCCCACAAAAGGCCCTTTTAAGGGCTGGTCAGGTAAAGAGCTTTGAACTTTTTTTAATTTAGAATAGGGCAGGGAATTTTTTTTATTTTGGGGGGCTTTATTATTTTATTAGGGGGCTTAGAATAGGTGTAATTAGCTTAAAAATCTTGTAATCTTTTTTTTTATTTTTTGTAATTTAGTGTTTGTTTTTTTTTGTAATTTAGTTTAGTAAATTTAATTGTATTTTTAGATAGATATTTGTAGTTTATTTAATTTATTGATAGTGTAGATGCATTTGTAATTTAGGTTAGGATTTATTTTACAGGTAATTGGGTAATTATTTTAACTAGGTAGATATTAAATAGTTAATAACTATTTAATAGCTATTATACCTAGTTAAAATAATTAACAATTTACCTGTAAAATAAATATTAACACTAACATAGCTACAATGTAATTATTAATTATATTGTAGCTATCTTAGGGTTTATTTTATAGGTAAGTATTTAGATTTAAATAGGAATATTTTAGTTTATAATATGAATTAGATTAATTTAATATAAATTTAGTTAGGGGTGTTAGGGTTAGATAGAGTTAATATAGTTAATATAAATACTATAGTAACTATATTAACTATATTAATCCTAATATAATTAGGGTTAATATAGTTAATATATATAATGTAATAACTATATTAACTATAATATACTTAGGGTTAATATAGATAATATAGCTGGCGGCGGGGTAGGTAGATTAAATTAGGGGTTAATAATTTTAATAGAGATGGCGGCGGTGTAAGGGGCTTACATTAGGGGTTAATAATATTAATATAGCTGGCGGCGGTATAGGGGGATTAGATTAGGGGTTAATAATTTTTATATAGGTGGCGGCGGTGTAAGGGGTCAGGTTAGGGGATAGATAAGGTAGATGGCGGCGGTTTTAGGGGCTCACAGTAGGGGGTTAGTTTATGTAGATGGCGGCGGGGTCCGGGAACGGCGGTTTAGGGGTTAATAACTTTATTAGGGATTTCGGGGGGGGGGGGATCGCGGTTGACAGGTAGATAGACATTGCGCATGCGTTAGGTGTTAGGTTTTATTTAGCAGATCGCGGGTGACAGGTAGATAGACATTGCGCATGCGTTAGGTGTTAGGTTTATTTTCTAGCTAGTTTAGGGAGTTACGGGGCTCCAATAGTCAGCGTAAGGCTTCTTACGGCTGCTTTTTGTGGCGAGGTGAAAATGGAGTAAGATTTCTCCATTTTCGCCACGTAAGTCCTTATGCTGCATATTGGATACCAAACTGCGCTGGTTTGTATACCTGCCTATGGCCCAAAAAACTACGGGCGATGGCAGAAATATACGCGCGTAACTTCTAGGTTACGCCGTATATGTGATACCAAACCAGCGTAAATATTGGCGTCGCCGGCTTTTGCGGGCGACGATTTTTATCGGCTCGACCCCTAGAAATGAGCTTGTGATCTGATCCTACTAATACATGTGTAAAGTGTAGATAACGAGACATACCAGCCTCTCTGGAGGGAATGGAATTAAAACAATATTTAGATATATTTGACAGCAAACACAGGCAAAATAAATACTGAAAATATATAGCAATGGTGTATAATTTTCCCTAATTAAGCATTTCATGGGGATATGGAGTTTAATATACAATGTTTAATGTAGAATGATTGCTATCTCTTATCTTACAAACAATATACTATATAATAGAGCTACAGTTTCAATTTATATTCTAAGCATCTGGCTCCTATTTTTGATGCATGGATTTCTAAACACCTAATAATTTAGTTGAAATAATTTTTATTGCAAAAAATATATGAAGTACATCACACCGTATACATTTCTTATTCAATACCTTCATCTCTCTTTCTATTTAATATAAGTCCAATAGGTAAGAGTCAATGGTAGATGTTATGATTCCGCAGTCAAGGTTTGTTATGAGATGGATCTACCCATTGAATGGCCGATAGTTGGTTGTGTAGATCAGCAGGATCTAGCAATCAGTGTGATTTAACATACAATCATTAATAGCGACAAGGATTAGGAAGTGCAGCAGATCAATAACAGAAGACATGAAATTTTCCATGACACTCCCTGTCTCTCCGTGTCGCTTCGCTGTGTTTTCTTAAAACTTTTCCCTCTTTTCCCTCCTATTTAAACTATAACAATAAACACTAAACTCCCCCCCTCCCCTCCCACACTCAATGTAGTATCAAACATCAACTTGCCTGTTCATTCTCACTCCCCGTCGACGATCCGGGGAGAGAACCCCACCTCTCTTGAGCATTTATAAGTGTCTACAGTCCATTGTCATCTTTTTATTTTTAATTTGATCATCTACCTGGTACAATCCTTGCATCCGAGCTAAGATGTTGAGGAAGCTAGCTTTTCTTTCTATATTTAATTAGTATCCACTAAGAATCCAATAGTTCCAGATTTTTAAAAACTGTTCGTGGTTGGCTTGTATAAATGAAGCTGATTCAGATAGCTTGTATATTGTCTCAATCTTCCCCATTACTTCACCCCATGATGGCGTCCCTACCTTCCAGTAGGGCGCCACACAAATTCTAGTAGCTGTGCATAGAATGTGTATGAATGTGTTTGTGGCTGAGTTGAAGTGTTTTATATGTTCATTTAATAAAGCTTGGGTTTTAGTTAGGGTAATATTTTCTGTTAACACATCACTCAACAATTTAGATAAGTTAATCCATATCTGTTGTACCTTAGGGCATTCCCACCACATATGGATATATGTTCCAGCCTCCTCACAGCCTCTGTAACACTTTCTACTGCCATTTTGAGTGTAATGTGATGTTATCATCGGAGAGAGATACCATCTAAAAGCAGACTTAATACAATTTTCTTTCAAATCTGCACTGATCATGCCCTTGCCCGAGTTGTAAAAGATCTTTTCCCACTCTTCTTTAGGAATATATTATATTAATATCTCTTTCCCACTTTTCCATTAGGAGAGATTTAGAAGGGTATTTGGCTGTCTGTAATGTTGTGTATAAAATGGAGATTATTTTTTTCTGTCGAGAATCAGTACTGCAGAGTTTTTCTAGTGTCGTCAGATTGTGTCTGGGGTGTTGGGGTAGAACCCCGGAGATAGTGGATGCAAATTGTAGGTATAAAAACCAATGTAATTTGTCTGGCAATATTTTTTCTTGTATTTGAACACCTAATAATTTAAAGGGGCGTGCTGTTCCAGAGAGGGTTGAGGCAGGTGATTTGAATTTCAATTTAATCACTTACGGCCAGATGATCTAAAGCTCTCCACTCTGGCGAGATAATTTATGACGTCTCACATATTTCTAGAAAGGTAAAGTTTAGCTTGAGAGCTATGTATGTAGCTATTTAGGATGTGAGTGAAAGACTCAACAAAGGCTCATTAAAGCACCATGGGATTTAGGAGCACATTCTAAGCACACCTTAAAGGGACATGAAACCCAAATTTCTTCTTTCTCAATTCGGAGAGACCATGATTTTAAACAACTTTCCAATTTACTTCTATTATCAAATTTGCTTAGTTCTGTTGCAGCAATGCACTACTGGAAACTAGCTGAATGCATCTCATAAACTAATGACAAGAGGCAATTATGTGCAGCCACAAATCAGCAGCTAGCTCCCAGTAGTGCATTGCTGCTTTTGATCCTACCTGGGTGTGAGTTTAAAGGGGAAGTTTATTTGAAACATTTTATTGTTTAAAAAGATAGATAATCCCTTTATTACCCATTCCCCAGTTCAGCATAAACAACACTGTTATATTAATACACTCTATAACCTCTATGATTACCTTGTATCTAAACCTCTTCATACTGCCCCTTATCCCAGTGCTTTTGAACGACATGTATTTTAGCCGATCATTGCTGACTCCTAAATAATTCAACAGGAGTGAGCACAATGTTATCTATATGACACACACAAACTGGCACTGTGTAACTGGGAAAAACTGTTAAAATGCACTGAGATAAGAGGCAGTTTTCAACGGTTTAGAAATCAGTTTGAGTCTACCTATTCAAAAAAGAATACCAAGAGAACAAAGCAAATCTGATGATAAAAGTAAAATGGAAAGTTGTTTAAAACTGCATGCCCTATCTGAATCTTGGGAATGTAAAATTTTGACTATACTGTCCCTTTAAACTAAGAATTCCAAGGGAATGAAGCAAATTGAAAGTTGTTTACAGTCACACACTCTATTTAAATCCTGAAAACAAATTTGGGTTTCATGTCCATTTAAATATTTGAAATGATATGGCTTAGCAGACCATTTAAGGTTACCAGAGTCCTCCTCCCAAGGTGCCCTTCCCTCGTGTGCACTTGGCCCCCCGGTGTGACAGGAGAAAAATAGACAAATAGAAAAATATAAATACAATAAAAATTATGGTTGGAGTGATGTGATCAGGAGATGACCCCTTTTCCGTAACTCGTTTCCCCCTCTTTACTTTTCTTCTATCTCTTTCTTTTTGCAAGTCTTTTACTATTTTGTTCCTCTTCTTGGAAAAAGGCTGTTTTGCTAGGTCAATGAGTGATCTTTTGTTATTAGTAATACTAAATATTTATAACTAGACCTGTTTTTTATTACATTGATGCCTTTATTACAATGGATGATGTATACCGGTTTTCTATGTTGAAGAGGACCCACAATTAATGGTATATGTTGATTTTATATTTTGTAATCTCTCTTTCATTACTTGCAATGTAACTTTTGGAAACCAAGATTCATGTTGTTATGGATTGTTTATTTTTCTTTCTTTCCTGTTACTATGCCTTTATTACAAAAATAATAAAAATTACTTTATCTTAAATATTTGAAATGATAGTACCTCTGTTAATATGTATAATCTGAAGAAGAAAAAAACACATAATTCACGTTACAATTGCTTATTCTGTATTCTAAATTGTTTATTGTTGCCCTTTAAAAGGAATCTACAGCAGCAAACTCTTTTTTCGTTGATTAACTTATATATACGAGAGGTTAAATAAAGCAAAGAGACAATTTATTCCATCCTCTGTTTAAAGCCATAGTAACCCAGCACATAAGCAGGAGACAGGATATAGACCAATATTATGTAAAGATTCCTAATAGGCATCCTTTAGTACTCAATGAGTTCCCTGGCGTATTCTTTATACCTTGTTGTTTAGATCAGTGTTTCTCAACCGCGGTCCTCAAATACCCTCAACGGGCCAGGTTTTCATTATAGCTGAACCAATACACAGGTGAAATAATCAGCTGATCAGTAACCATGGTTACTAACCTGCTCTCACCCATCAGCTGATTATTTCACCTGTGCACTAGTTCAGCTATAATGAAAACCTGGACAGTTGGGGGTACTTGAGGACCACAGTTGAGAAACACTGGTTTAGATGGACTGGAAGGATTTCTAGGTGTGGATGTGTACCGTATATGGCCAAAACACAGGATTCTTCGCTCAGAATTTATATGGTATATTTTCTACCATTATCTCTTGAACTTGCTGGACTTCACTGATATTACATCCTTATACTAGTCCATGTAAGGAATTAAATGATATTCTTTGCTAAAATCAAAGAGTATTTTCCAGTCTGTAAACTATAAAAGTTTATTTAGTTAATATGAATGGTATCTGGGAACCTGGTTGATGTTCATGGTTCTGAAGCGTCACAAAACAAGTTAGATGGTGTCTTTCTGTCAACACATACACTGGTATTTAAACATAGAAACATAGATATTGATGGCAGATAAGAGCCATAGGCCCAGCAAGTCTGCCCAATATTTCCTAAAAGTATAAATGTATCTAGTTCGTAGGATAGCCTTATGCTTGTCCCAGGCATTCTTAAAGTCTCACACAGTGTCTGTCATTACCTCCTCTTGTGGAAGTTTATTCCATGAATCAATCACCCTTTCTGTAAAGAAGTGCTTCCTCCAATTACTGAATATACTTCCCTTCAGCTTGAGATCATGACCCCTTGATCTTAAATTTTTCTTTTTATGTTACATACTCACTGGCTCAGTTTTACTAAGCAATTTGATATGCCTTGATATATACCTTTAATTCTGTTAGATGTTGATCACAGGGCTAGACAAAGCCAAATATGCCTGATGGCCAAACAGTCCAACACGCTAAAAGTAAGACAGCATATGACAGGCAGCAGTTAGGGAAAAGAAATAATGGTCAGACGCGTTTCCTTATGTTGTTACATAGCAATCCTCAGTGACCATGCCTGTTACCCACAATTCATTGCCTTTTATACACACCTGTGGTGCAATCTTTAGCACTTTGAAAAAACCTAATTAGTGAGTAACCAATAAAAAAGGGGGGGGAAAATAGAAATGTGGGAAAAGGAGATCACTGTGGTAACAATGCAACAAACATTTACAAGTGTATTGTCCAAAATGTCTAATACTTAAATAGATATACAGCAAAACAAAGCACTACTCCTATCTACAAAATAAGTCTAATAAATTTAAAAGTGTAATAACTTATACTGGCGTATAAGCATCTGATTTTGCAGAAAATGTATATATTTATTAAATAGAGCAGTGTCCCATTAATTAGTGGGATAATGAAAATAATAATAAAGTGAATAAATTAAAGCAAAAAACTGGATTTAGTGAATCGAGGATATTATAAAAATAATATAAGTAAATAAAAATTAAAAGTCAATAGGTACTAAGAACTCATTGATCTACAAAAAGTCTTACATCCCAATCAAAATTTAACCCTGTCGGCACTCTGGTGCCCAGCTGAAAAATCCAATAAACTTCTCTTTTGCTGAGAATAGTGCCTCTATTCCCACCTCTTGGGTGTCTAGGGATTAATTGAATAGCTTGGAATGTTAGCAATGAACTGTCTGAGTTGTGATATCGTTTGAAATGTAATGAAATGGGGGTGGTTGACTCTGGATCCTCAATTGAGCGTAAATGCTCAAGAAAACGATCCTTTAGCGCACGTGTCGTTTGTCCCACGTACTGCCTATGACACCCCCTGCAGGTCAAAAGATATATGACATAGCACGAGTTACATGTCATGTGCTCACGAATTTCAAAAATCTTGTGGCTATTGCTTGATTCAAAGCTTGTGCCAAAAGTAGCATAGGCACATGACTTGCATCTCGTACTGCCACATTTAAAGAAACCAGGTTTAATAGAAAGCCAATTCCTGTGTGACTGTTGCCTAGGCAACATGGAAGGAGACAATATGCTCCCTAAGGTTTGGGCCCTACGAGATACAAAACATACACCCTCTTTGACTATATCCACCAGGGTGTCGTCTGTGGTCAAAATTGGGAGTGCCTTTCTGATTATATCGCAGATTTTGCCATATTCCATGCTGTATGAAGTAATGAATTTTAATTGTTTAAACCTATCTGTATTCTTAGATCTACCAGACACAAGAAGATCTTTTCTATCAAGTAAATCAATATCCCGTTTAGTTTGTTGTAAATGATTAGGAGAATACCCTCTCTGGGCTAACCTTTCAGTTAATTCATTAGAGTGTTTTTCATAACTCAATTGATTGGTACAATTACGCTTCACCCTTAGGTACTGGCTCTTGGGAATAGATTGTATGGTATGCACACTCAATTTCCTTTTTGGACATTGAGTTGCATTCGAATCTTCAGACTTTGTGTATCGACATCGAATTGTTCCGTAAATCCACATCTGGAAACACCATTCTAAATGCAAAATCATGTCATCCAAAGCACAACTCAGACAGTTCATTGCTAACATTCCAAGCTATTCAATTAATCCCTAGACACCCAAGAGGTGGGAATAGAGGCACTATTCTCAGCAAAAGAGAAGTTTATTGGATTTTTCAGCTGGGCACCAGAGTGCCGACAGGGTTAAATTTTGATTGGGATGTAAGACTTTTTGTAGATCAATGAGTTCTTAGTACCTATTGACTTTTAATTTTTATTTACTTATATTATTTTTATAATATCCTCGATTCACTAAATCCAGTTTTTTGCTTTAATTTATTCACTTTATTATTATTTTCATTATCCCACTAATTAATGGGACACTGCTCTATTTAATAAATATATACATTTTCTGCAAAATCAGATGCTTATACGCCAGTATAAGTTATTACACTTTTAAATTTATTAGACTTATTTTGTAGATAGGAGTAGTGCTTTGTTTTGCTGTATATCTATTTAAGTATTAGACATTTTGGACAATACACTTGTAAATGTTTGTTGCATTGTTACCACAGTGATCTCCTTTTCCCACATTTCTATTTTCCCCCCCCTTTTTTATTGGTTACTCACTAATTAGGTTTTTTCAAAGTGCTAAAGATTGCACCACAGGTGTGTATAAAAGGCAATGAATTGTGGGTAACAGGCATGGTCACTGAGGATTGCTATGTAACAACATAAGGAAACGCGTCTGACCATTATTTCTTTTCCCTAACTGCTGCCTGTCATATGCTGTCTTACTTTTAGCGTGTTGGACTGTTTGGCCATCAGGCATATTTGGCTTTGTCTAGCCCTGTGATCAACATCTAACAGAATTAAAGGTATATATCAAGGCATATCAAATTGTTGAGTCTCATTGCTGCCGGGTGCGCTGGACTTTTGTTGTTACAGTGTTACTTTGGTGGGCGTGGATGGAGCGCTCCTTTTTCCTTCGCACCGGAGCAGATGAGTGAACGTACATACGTCATCAGGATGTCTAGCAAGAAAGTGGGTGTGTATACTACGTGAAGAGCGTCACGTGATCGGATTCGACACGCTGCTGTGTCTGAGCGCTTCCCTGGTTGCGAGTGTCAGTTTTACTAAGCCCTTTAATATACTTTGCTATCATATCACCCCTTTCCCATCTCTCCTCTAAGCTATACATATTTAGGTCATTCAGCCTCTCCTGGTAAGTTTTATTTTTAGACCATGTACCATTTTGGTAGCCCTCCTTTGCACAGATTGAAGTTTGTTTATATCCTTCTGAAGGTATGGCCTCCAGAACTGCACACAATACTCAAGATGAGGCCTAAACTGTCATGTAGGGCTTCAGGCATGTGCACGCTACCTACCTAGGTAACTCTTCAACAAAGCATAACATGAGAATGAACCAAATTTGATAATAGAAGTAAACTTTTTTTCACATTGTATTCTCTATCTGACAAAGGAAAGAAAGATTTTGTGTTTCATGTCTCTTTAAGTTAAGATAAAACTACATTTAAACACATAAGGATGTAATCATTAACATTAAAGGGACAGGAAACCCTTCAAATTGAATTCATGATTGGGATAGAAAATACAATTTTAAACAACTTTCAAATTTACTTTTATTATCAAATATGCTTCATTCTCTTATTATCCTTTGATAAAGAAACATCATGCAGGTACCAATCACCAGCTAGCTCCCACTAGTGTAGGATATGTGCATATTCATTTGTAACAATGTATATTAAGAGAACAAAGCACATTTGAAAAAAGAAGTGATTTTACAAGTGTCTTAAAATTACATGCTCTATCTGATTCCTAAAAGTTTCATGTTACCTTCCCTATCCCTGTAAGTTAATTAGACATAAGGTTGAGCACAATTGTGCACTTGTTGTGCCTGTATGTTGATTATTCACTTTTACAGTGTGCAATTAACCTGTTGTGCTTCAAATCCATAGATAAGTAAATAAACACACAAATGCACATATGCACACGTAAACCTGCACACACAAACATGCACAGACATACATACAAGTAAATAAACACACAAATGCACATATGCACACGTAAACCTGCACACACAAACATGCACAGACATACATACAAGTAAATAAACACACAAATGCACATATGCACACGTAAACCTGCACACACAAACATGCACAGACATACATACAAGTAAATAAACACACAAATGCACATATGCATACGTACACATGCACACACACACATGCACAGACATACATACAAGTAAATACACAAATGTACCTATGCATACGTACATATGCACACACATACAAGCACATAAGCAAGGCTAGACTGGGACCAAAAAATAGGCAGAGCATTTTAAGACAGAGCGGACCATCCCCCCTTTTGTTATTTAACCATACCCCAAAACTGGAAAATAAAGGGCAAGATTACATATGCGGCGTTGCCCGCAAAAGCCGTCAATGCCCATTTTTACGCGGTTTTGGTATCACATATACGGAGCCACATATAAATGCGGTGCATATATTTCACCCGTTGCCTGCAATTTTTACTCCCATAAGCTAAAATAGAAACATATATATTAACGGCAGATAAGAGCCATAGGCCCAGCAAGTCTGCCCGATATTACCTAACAGTATAAACTTATCTAATTCGTAAGATAGCCTTATGCTTGTCCCAGGCATTTTTAAAGTCCCGAACAGTGTTTGTCATTGCTACCTCTTGAGGAAGTTTATTCCATAAATCAATCACTATTTCTGTAAAGAAGCTTCCTCAAATTACTCCTGAATCTACTACCCTTCAGCTTGAGATCATGATCCCTTGTTCTTGAATTTTCCATTTTATGTAAAATACCCACAGCCTTAGTTTTACTAAGCCCTTTAACGTACTTGAAAGTTGCTATCATATCACCTCTTTCCCTTCTCTCCTCTAAGCTATACATATTTAAGTGATTGAGCCTATCCTGGTAAGTTTTATTTTTTAGACCATGTACCATTTTGGTAGCCCTCCTTTGTACAGATTCAAGTTTGTTAATATCCTTCTGAAGATATGGTCTCCAGAACTGCACACAATACTCAAGATGAGGCCTAACTAATGATCTCTAGAGTGGCATAAGAACCTTACTATTTCTGCTGCAAATACCTCTACCAATGCATACAAGCATTCTACTGGCCTTACTCGCTACAGTACTACATTGTTTGCTAAATTTTAATTCTTCTGAAATAATAGTTCAGACTGGTGCTGGGAAGTGTTATACTTTCACATTCTTTACAGTACCACCAAATACCTAAAAGGTACCAAATGACCTGACTGTACAAAATAGTGTCTTTTTACATGTCCTGTGCTCTATTTAGAGAAAAGTCAGGAAGAGAGGGAGTTTTAGAAAAATGAAGATAGAAATAGGCAGTGAAAGATTTGACGATGAAGCAACCTACCAGTAGCCCTGCAACCTTCATATATTTTGTTGTCAACATTTTGTTCCCCTCCAAAAAAAAAAAGATATGGTCAAGAATTACGCCTGTTAACACACAGCAACAGATGACAAAAGCCTTTCAGACTGTTTCTTGGCACTAAAATCATAAAAATCTAATTTATTGGACCAAGAAGTGTGAAATAAATTAATTTACTCAATGTAATGAATACAGCCAATTGAGTTTCTGGATCATGTGAAATCTCACTATAAATGTATTTATAGCTTCACTGCACAGTAAGTAAGTGCCATTTGTCACCTCTCTGCCCCAGGTTATAAATTGATATCGAGCTAATGAATACATTGCTTGATAAGTGGGGTTTAGACATATAGGTTGGAGATATCCTGCAGTGTATAGAATTGTTTAGATTATTGTAGATAAGCCAAATAAATAGCCATCCCGTCAACTTCAGATAAACACCAAGACTACACTCATGTTGGAAACAAAATAAATATCCATCTATCCTTCAAGGAGTTTTTATTTGTGAAAAAGTGCAGCCATAATGAAATATTTATTGAATATCTGTTGCAGTGATTTTCAGATAGGGTGTCTGGACATCTAAAAGTATCACAACCTTTGTTTAAGATATTACAAAATAAGGGTTGTAGGTGAAAAATACCAACATTCCCATGGTATATTTATTTGAGCCTAAACTCTTAGGACCTGATAATCAAAAAACAGTATGGAGAGAAATCACATAAAATCTTTAGGGTTTTTTAAGCATTTTTTGCAACGCATGTGTCTCATTTAAATCTAGAATGCAGCATAATTAGGTAAACAGCTCTTATGCTAAAATTTGCCTTTCTAAAATTCTTTGATGGTCCTCACAGTACTATTGAGACTAATAACCTTGTCAGGCTAGAGAATTTTAGATGATCAGACCCTTAAAGGGATATGAAACCCCCAACATTTTCCTTTGTGATTCAGACAGAACATACATTTTAAAAAAAGATTTCAGTTTAGTTCTATTATCAAATTTGCTTCGTTCCCATGATACTCTGTGGTGAAGAGATATCTAGATAGGTGTCTTGAGCACTACGTGGCAGGGAATAGTGCTGCCATCTAGTGCTCTTGCAAATGGATAACATTCTTGCAAAACTGCTGTCATATAGTTCTCCAGACATGTGCATATCCCTGAGCTTATGTCCCTGCTTTTCAATAAAAGATACCATAATAAAAGAAAATTTAAAAGTTGTATATAATTGCATCCTCTATCTGATTTATGAAGAAAAAAATTGGGTTTTATGTCCCTTTAATCTTAAAAAGTAGTGCAGTGAATGAATATGAGGGGAACGGCCTAAGGGAGGGGCTTCTGGGGTGGACAATAGGATGGTTTAGGCGTGCCGAATGGGGGCAGTAAAAGGGGGCTTGCCGGAAAGGAGTGGCTGGGGCCAGTGAGAGGCCATTGGACAAGGAAAGGGGGAGGGGAGGAGCAGAGCAAAGTGTATATAAGAAGGAAGAAGACAGGAATCAGTCACTAACCTTTTCTTCTTTGTTTTGTGCAGGTAAGAAGGTCAGCTGTAGAGATGGCATCCAGGAATCAATGAATCCCAAGGCGGTATCTGGATGAGGGTGCGACGGTATGGAAGACGCGGGAAATCCAAGAGCAGAGGAAGGTGAAGCGGCTGGAGAAGGGGAAGGTGGAGCAACAGGTATTGCGGGAGACGGCAGCAACAGAGGCGGCTCCAGTGGAGGTGGGTCCGGCGGCGATCCTGCAGGTAAGCTCTCCTCCAAGGGAGCCCCCTGTCCGTGGGGCAAGGCATCCAGGTAAGATACTAATCGTGGATTACCAGGGAGGGGAAGAGCGGTCAATAGATTCTCCCAGGAGCAGCAAGTGGGTGCCTGATATTTTTTCTGAAAGCCCGGCATCCAGTGGGGGAGGCATTCAGGGGCCTAGGCGTGAGCAGTGCTTGGCGGCAGTGAGTGGATTGCGGGGGCCGGGCAGCACAAGTGGAAAGGGGAAAAGAGGATACTAAAAATAGTTAGAAAAATTAATGCAAAACAGGGCAAAGGTACGGGGAAGGAGGTAATAATGCAAGAGCAGGCAGAGACAGGGAAGGTGTTTAATGGAGATGACGAGGTAACGGGGACATTATTAATGCCATTAACAATGCATTTAAAAGCGAAGATAATAATGAGGGCGCAGAAAGGGAAATACGTAGACATATTCAAGATCACTAGGGATGCGGCGGCCTTTAAGTCCAGGGGGGAAGAAGGAAAGGGAAAAAAGGTTAAACAGTCTTTTACGGAATGGGTAAAAGGGATACTTATTTATGCAGAGTGTTTTATATCAGCCAACTCTGGGAAGGTAAAGGGCATGTTAAGGTACATCCATTTTATTGCGGAATGGCGTATGGCGGGTTCGCATGGAAGGACTACGACACAGAGTTTAGGAAGGGTAACTTGCAGTTAGGCGATAAAGGGAGGAAGGATTTTGGTATAAAAATACTAGACCTGTACACCAGAGTGATGAAAGTGCAGGACACGCAAGGTGGTAGGGCCGCAAATTTTAATTTTAATAAGAACATTAAAGCTTATAATAAGGAATGCTGGGCGTACAATGAAAAAAGGTGCGATAGAGGGGGAGCATGTAGATTCAAGCACATTTGCAGATACTGTAGCGGGGCACACACAGGGGCGGACTGTAGGAAGCTGACTAGCGAGCTGCTGACATATCCTATCATAGAGGATAGAGACTTATTGAAGGGCTGAATAACGACTCTACAGTACCAGTAAAGGGGGCGGTAGTCGGTGCAGTGAAAGCCAGGAACCTCAAATCTGCAGTTGAGCTCCCTGGGATTCTGAGGGAAAAGTTAGAGAAGGAGGTAGCATGGGGTAGGATGGCAGGGCCATTCACAGAAAAAACAATTGATGACTTAGAGGCCTATTTAACAACGGTCTTGTGGACCTGATCCGACAGTGCGGATCAGGTCCGCAAGACCTCGCTGAATGCAGAAAGCAATACGCTCCCCAAATTCAGCATTGCACCAGCAGCTCACAAGAGCTGCTGGTGCAATGCCGCCCCCTGCAGACTCACGGCCAATGGGCCGCCAGCAGGGAGGTGACAATCAACCCGATCGTACACTGAGCAGACGGACAGGGTTATGGAGCAGCACTCTTTAGATTGCTGCTTCATAACTGCTGTTTCTGGTGAGTCTGAAGATTCGCCAGAAACACGGGCCCACAAGCTCCATATGGAGCTTGATAAATGGGCCTCCATGTCATTTCCCCGCTGGGGATGGTGCCCAAAAAAAGAGGAAGGGAAATATCGAATGATCCACCATTTATCATACCCAAAGGGTAAGTCAGTAAATGATGCGATCGACAAATGGGAAGCGACACTGCAATACCAGTCATTCTAAAGCGCGGTAGAGATGGTGAGGGAGGCGGGAGCAGAGGCCGAGATGGCAAAGATTGATATTGAGTCGGCATTCAGGCTATTGCCATTGAACCCCGCTAGTTTTAAGCTTATGGGATGCAAGTTTGAAGGCTCATTTTATGTAGATAAATGCTTACCCATGGGTTGTTCAATATCCTGTTCAATCTTTGAAAAATGTAATTCCTTCCTGCATTGGTTACTGGTAGCAAGGCAAGGGGTGCATTCAGAAGTCCATTACCTGGACGATTTTATGTTAGTGGGTAAAGCTGGGTCCGTCACATGCGAGCGAATGAAGGCTGGTTTGACGAGCATGTTAGAGGAGCTGGGGGTGCCAGTAGCGAGCAAAAAAACTGAGGGCCCTTGCACGAGGCTGGCATTTCTAGGCATAATTATAGACGCAGGAAAAGGGCAATGTGTACTCCCTGAAGATAAGATCGAGAAAACGAAAAAGCTAATTGCAGTGATGGTGGCGTGCAAAAAAGTCTGAGGGAAATGCAAAAAATACTGGGGGTGTTGAATTTTGCATGCAAAGTCATACTGGTAGGAAGGATTTTTAAAAGACAGCTGGAGATAAGAAGGCGCAAAAGAAACAGAGCATCTGATTATCGGGGGAGATGAGGGACGATCTAAAAGTTTGGGACAAATTCTTGCAGCAATTTAACGGCATCAGAATATGGGAGGAGATATCGCTTGAGCTATACATGGATGCAGCTGGTAGTTTAGGCTTTGGGGCATATTTTCAGGGGAAATGGTGCGCAGGTGGATGTCCAGAGAAATGGAAGGAGACAGAGTGGGTAAAGAATCTAGTACTGCTGGAGCTATTCCCCATAGTGGTAGCAATCGAATTATGGGGTGAAATGCTGGCGAATAGGAGAATAATTAGCTGGTCAGACAATAAGGGGGTGGTAGAAGTGATCAACCAATTATCGGCATCCTCGCTGCCCGTAGTAAGATACTTGAGGTATTTTGTACTGAAATGTTTAAGGATTCACATCTGTTTTAAGGCTAAACATATTCCGGGTTATAGAAATGTGGTCGCGGATGCGATATCCCGCTTTAAATGGGAAAGGTTTAGGGCCCTAGCACCCAATGCCAGACAGGAAGGTGAATGTTGCCCTATCCTTCTTTGGCAGATTGGCAACGGATAGAAGGAATCAAGGAGCTGGTCCAGAAATCCTTGGCACCAAGTACATGGGCAGTTTACAGGAAAAACTGGGGACAGTGATGCGAATTTAAGAAAGGGGGCGAAAGAAGGGGAGGAGGGGAGATTTTTAGAGTGGTTAGTGAACCTAAAAAGAGAAGGAGTTAAGAAAGGGCGGCTGGGGTCAGTATTTGCAGCGATATCGCATTGTCCGCAGCTGTACGGGGGGATAGATTGGTCCAAGAAGTTCATAGTGAAAAAGATTGAGGGCATGGGGAAGAGATAAAGAAAAAGGGGCAGATAGGAGGGAGCCCATAACAGAGGATAGGCTAGAGAAAATGGTAGACGCGTTAACAAGGGTTTGTCTGAACCAAGAAGAGACACTAATTTTTAGGACGGCTTTTATAGTGGCATTCCATGGAGCCATGAGGATAGGGTTGCTGTTACCTAAAAATAGGAAGATAGGTAAAGGTGGGGTAGATGTAGGGGACATGAGATGCGGGCAGGAGGCAGTGCTTATATTTGTAAGACGATCCAAGACAGACATAGAGGGTAGAGGGGCATGGCTAAACATGAGAAGGTCTGGGGGAGATGTGCCCTGTGGCTAGCATAAAAGAATTCTTGGCAACACACAGGGATATATTTCATCATTCGGACGG
Organism: Bombina bombina; assembly: GCF_027579735.1. NCBI lineage: Eukaryota > Metazoa > Chordata > Amphibia > Anura > Bombinatoridae > Bombina > Bombina bombina. The sequence goes on along the minus strand of NC_069501.1, from coordinate 238,278,472 downwards.
GGCAGAGTTGACAGTGTTCCAATTTAGGAGTGTTTTGCAGAAAGTAGTGGGGAACCTGGGTTGGGAGAGCTCATACTTCGCGCCTCACTCTTTTAGGATAGGTGTGGCAACCGCCGCCATGAGCAGAAGTTGTTCAGGTGAGCAGATTAAAAGGCTAGGACGTTGGAAGTCGGCAGCCTATAAGGCATACATTAGTGTGCAAAAAGACTTAGGCCCATAGTTATCAAGGTCTGTCGGACCTGATCCGACAGTGCGGATCAGGTCCGACAGACCTCGCTGAATACGGCGAGCAATACGCTCGCCGTATTCAGCATTGCACCAGCAGCTTACAAGAGCTGCTGGTGAAACGCCGCCCCCTGCAGACTCACGGCCGATGGGCTGCCAGCAGGCAGGTGTCAATCAACCCAATCGTATTCGATCGGGTTGAATTCCGGCGATGTCTGTCCGCCTGTTTAGAGCAGGCGGACAGGTTATGGAGCAGAGGTCTTTGTGACCGCTGCTTCATAACTGCTGTTTCTGGTGAGCCTGCAGGCTCGCCAGAAACTCGGGGCATCAAGCTCAATACGGAGTTTGATAAATATGCCCCTTAGGCTGTAGTATAAAGATGGGGTTAATGTTGTGAGTTGCATTGATGCATGTTAAATATGACATTTAACGGTTTGCTAATGGTTTAAAAATTTGTTTCATTTTAGGTAGAGCATTAAGGGTGTGGATCGTAGGACATCGTAGGACATTCCTACGTTTATTGGGCTCAGGCTAGGGCGTCAGCATCAGCGCAGGGGGTGCACTTAGATTTTTCACACAAGGAGGCGAGCATTAGATGGAAAGGAAAAAGAGGCATGACGTGGGAAGAGTTAGTGCCAACAATACAGCAAGCAAGGCAAAGATGGGGCTGTCCCGACCCCATTATTATCCACCTAGGGGGGAATGACATAGGGGCTTACCCGCTCAGAGAGCTAGAGGAGAAAGTGATGGGAGGAATGAGATGGTTAAAGGTAGCATGGCCTTCAGTACAGATAATATGGTATAATCTCAAGAATTTACTGGAGAAACTCAGATATGCGCAAAGTGGGGTATAGATCAAGGAGGAAGGTAAATCAGGTAGCAGCAAAGATAATGAGGGAGATAGGGGGAAAAGTGATAGAGCACCCACTGATAGCGGCAAGAAGGGAAGAGCTATTCCGATGCAACGGGGTGCACTTAACGGACGAAGGAAATGACCAATGGCTGATGGACATCAAGGGGATGTGCCAAGAATTGGTTAAGGTAAGGAAAGGTCACAAAAAGGTGGTGATGGTTGGCCGAAAAGAAGGGGCTCTTTTTGTGGCAGTGAAGTTTGGGTCCCACATGGGCGGGCACGAGGGGGATGGGGGGATCCCGCGGCACACTTAGCCCTGAGGGGTGATCCAGTGGTCTATCTATGGGGCGGGCTGTGCCATGGGTTTTCTCCTTTCCCCTCCTGCCCTGCCAGGGGGGGTATTTGTGGTCCACCCCCCTAGACGTGGGTCCCAAAATTCTTGTTAATGCAGTGACATTTTTTGGTGTTTAAATTTGATTTATGATATGGCTGAATTTTTCGCTACAAAGCTCAAAAGGGAGATAGCAAAATTCTATTGATTTAATAAATTGTGACCTTTCCATATTTCGCCATAACAACTGTGTCTATGTTTTCATTTTTAGATAAGTTAGATAAGGATAATAGAGTTAAGGGTTAAGAAATGTTTTTTTTGGTGTTGATTGGTAAAAGGAATGAAGCATCCTAGACCTTAAGCTTTATAGCCACATACTGTGATGTGTTCTATATATACTTTCTGAGTTCACTGCATTGTTATGTTTATATCATTGTACTCATGGACATCTTGAGGATGTTTTCACAGGGCATTAAAACAAGTAAAATATTGAAAACATAATTCAATATAAACATAATTATTATTTTCAATTTTAAAACCCACCACACTTTATAACTTTAAAGCAAACTTCTTGCAATTTTAGTAATTACCATCTTCATATAAACTATGTGATACGTAGAATGGCATATGAGCTATCATATACAGTATTTTCTTTTATCTCTATTCCAACTGTGAGAAAGAAAAAGTTTAATGAGATATAATTTGGGTTTTTCTATATTTAAAAGTAAGATGAAGGGACGAGGCTTCTGAGGAAATGTTGAGGTACGATATTGCCCTTTTTATATAGAGATGATCATGTGATGTTTTCTAGCCAGCTTTTTACATATATAACTTTCAATTAATGCAGCATATGGGTAACATTATGTTAATTTAAGAGTATTCTAATAGAAAAATTGGTGCAAATAGCTGAATATTCAATACACTACTAGGATCTGACTAAAAACATCTGGTGAGCCAATCACAAGAGACTTATGTGCGTAGCCACCAATCACCAGCTAGATCCCAGAAGTGTAGGATATGTACATATACCAAGCGAACAGCGTTAATTAGAAAATAAAAGTGAATTTAGAAGTGTCTTAAAAATTGCATCCTGTATCTGGCCATGCAAGTTTATTTTTTACTTTACTATCCCTTTAACTACATGATACAGTATGTAGATGGTTGTTACGCCTCATTTCAAAGAGATATCGGTTTGTTTTCATGGAAGCATGATTTTTTATTTTTAAGAAAGAGACAAGTTTTTAGCATGTTCACCTTTTTATTTCTCATAACCTGATTGATAATGGTTTAACAAATGTATTTTTTCATCAGCACTATCACATACTATACATTCTAAGGGCTCCACTTATCAAGCAGCGCTTGCTGCTTCGGAGGCCCATTTTTTAAGGATCGCCTGAAAAACAATTCAGAAGCAGTAGTCGTAAGACTGCTGCTCCTTAACTTGTCTGAAATCATCCCAAAACAGCCCTTGCTAGCGGTCGATTGGCCACCAGTGAGCAGGGGGTGGCATTGCAATGTTAAATGTGGAGAGCATATGCTGTCCGCCCGCAGCAATGTCCAGCTACAGCAAATCCGGTCCGTTCAACCATTGTTAAATGGAGCCCTAAATCAGGTTATGATACTGATATTTTAGTTCTGACCTTGCTTTAACCAATGTGTCATGTAGCCAATCCTTTTTATGAGGAGATTCTGTAGCTTGTACCATGAGTGAGTTAAATGGATATGAATGTGCAAAATAAAAATGCTCAAATGTATTGTGTTAAAGTATTTTATTATCACACCTTTGCTTCCATAGAATTGAATAAGGGCTGAACTTGGGCGTGTATTACATTTACATTTTCTAAACATTTTTGCCCTACAGTTCTCACTGATTTTTCTCGCAAATGAAGAGGATGAGACAAAATACTCAAAATACTTAATAACATAATAGAAAAACACAAGCATACGGAAATATATGCAATTGTAAGATGATATATGCAGAAAGGATGTAGAAGATCAGAAGGAAAAGCAAATATGATAATAAGCTACATAGGATTGAGTACTAGCAAGAGAATAGTAAGACTGGTTGTTTCAATTTATAGATCACTAGTAAGCTCATTGGCAGGTTAATTTAGGTCCTGTGTATAGTAAAGATAAATAAGCCTTAGATAGTTTTAAGTAACAGGGAAATATTGCTTAGGGCCTGATATTCAAAACCTCGCCAGCTTGAGAGAAATCACACAAAATCTTTTGGATTTTTTTTAGATCTTGTATTGTAACATAGGAGTCTTGCTGTCGGCATTTATCGATGTGCAGCGGACATGATCCGCTATATTGGATCATGTCTGAATGCACCATAGTAAATAGGCCCCACAGACTTAAAGGGCCATAATAACCAAATGTTGAAACACTTGAAAGTGATGCAGTATAGCTGTAAAAAGCTGACTAGAAAATATCACCTGAACATCTCTATGTAAAAAAGAAAGATATTTTACCTCATAAAGATGCTCAGGGGATATTTTCCTGTCAGCTTTTTACAGTTATACTGCATCAGTTTCAAGTGATTTAGCATATGAGTATTATGTCCCTTTAAGGGCTAAAATTGTAACAATTAAGATAGCAGGCTATATATGTCCAGTTAATTAATATCAGTGCTAATTATCACAATGCATAGGTAAGGGACATAATAATGGATTTGGCTCTGCAGTGCATGGAATTATAAAAAAATATAGTGCACAGAGTCATCTGACAGTTTGATCTTGCATTGTTACTTATATAGGTCATACAAGATATAAACTAAAAACAAGACTTTTATTACAACACTAGAGACTTACATATTGCTTCAACCTTATTTTACTACCATCTAATAATGACCAAATGCCTCATACTCGCCTACTTTATTTTTGCTGCTCAGCTTAAACCAACCTGATAAAAGTATTGGTATTTTAATAATCACTATCTTTAGCATCATTATAATAACAAATTAAAGTTATTCATAAGAGAAAAGTGTGCCCTACTTCAATCCAGGTAACAGAAGCATTTGGTCACCCATCCTTATTCTATGTTCCTACATTTTGATAGAATTTTAGGGGTAAAATAAGATTGGTAAACATAATCACTTTAATTTTATTCAGTCAGAATCTTGGAAATTGCATATGAAATCCTTGCAGATAAATATATAGAACATCTTAGGATACAGGCATGTGGTCTGACATTTTTTGAGAGATTGTAATGTATAAAAATAACATTTTTAAAATAATAAAAACATTTTTTTTTATCTATTCTTGAATGTGTGCTGTATGATTTGTATGCATAAGTAAAACTTCTTAAATCAAAATGGAAGGTATTCACTATAGTTTTAAACTATTTATTTTTGCTTTTAGAATATTTACTCAATTAACTATTTTCAATCCTCACATACCTGGGAACCTGTGGGGTTATATTAGCTAATAAACTCATAGTAATATATACAGGGAGTGCAGAATTATTAGGCAAGTTGTATTTTTGAGGATTAATTTTATTATTGAACAACAACCATGTTCTCAATGAACCCAAAAAACTCATTAATATCAAAGCTGAATAGTTTTGGAAGTAGTTTTTAGTTTGTTTTTAGTTATAGCTATTTTAGGGGGATATCTGTGTGTGCAGGTGACTATTACTGTGCATAATTATTAGGCAACTTAACAAAAAACAAATATATACCCATTTCAATTATTTATTTTTACCAGTGAAACCAATATAACATCTCAACATTCACAAATATACATTTCTGACATTCAAAAACAAAACAAAAACAAATCAGTGACCAATATAGCCACCTTTCTTTGCAAGGACACTCAAAAGCCTGCCATCCATGGATTCTGTCAGTGTTTTGATCTGTTCACCATCAACATTGCGTGCAGCAGCAACCACAGCCTCCCAGACACTGTTCAGAGAGGTGTACTGTTTTCCCTCCTTGTAAATCTCACATTTGATGATGGACCACAGGTTTTCAATGGGGTTCAGATCAGGTGAACAAGGAGGCCATGTCATTAGATATTCTTCTTTTATACCCTTTCTTGCCAGCCACGCTGTGGAGTACTTGGACGCGTGTGATGGAGCATTGTCCTGCATGAAAATCATGTTTTTCTTGAAGGATGCAGACTTCTTCCTGTACCATTGCTTGAAGAAGGTGTCTTCCAGAAACTGGCAGTAGGACTGGGAGTTGAGCTTGACTCTATCCTCAACCCGAAAAGTCCCCACAAGCTCATCTTTGATGATACCAGCCCAAACCAGTACTCCACCTCCACCTTGCTGGCGTCTGAGTCGGACTGGAGCTCTCTGCCCTTTACCAATCCAGCCACGGGCCCATCCATCTGGCCCATCAAGACTCACTCTCATTTGATCAGTCCATAAAACCTTAGAAAAATCAGTCTTGAGATATTTCTTGGCCCAGTCTTGAAGTTTCAGCTTGTGTGTCTTGTTCAGTGGTGGTCGTCTTTCAGCCTTTCTTACCTTGGCCATGTCTCTGAGTATTGCACACCTTGTGCTTTTGGGCACTCCAGTGATGTTGCAGCTCTGAAATATGGCCAAACTGGTGGCAAGTGGCATCTTGGCAGCTGCACGCTTGACTTTTCTCAGTTCATGGGCAGTTATTTTGCGCCTTGGTTTTTCCACACGCTTCTTGCGACCCTGTTGACTATTTTGAATGAAACGCTTGATTGTTTGATGATCACGCTTCAGAAGCTTTGCAATTTTAAGAGTGCTGCATCCCTCTGCAAGATATCTCACTATTTTTGACTTTTCTGAGCCTGTCAAGTCCTTCTTTTGACCCATTTTGCCAAAGGAAAGGAAGTTGCCTAATAATTATGCACACCTGATATAGGGTGTTGATGTCATAGACCACACCCCTTCTCATTACAGAGATGCACATCACCTAATATGCTTAATTGGTAGTAGGCTTTCGAGCCTATACCACTTGGAGTAAGACAACATGCATAAAGAGGATGATGTGGTCAAAATACTCATTTGCCTAATAATTCTGCACACAGTGTATATATATATATATATATATATATATATATATTAATTTTTATTGTTATTTATTATTTGTAAAGCCTCACCAAATTCTATAATGCTATTAATTTTATCTGCCTTTTCTTCCAAAAATATATGTACCTTTTTTAGCATTATATTGTAATTCATTTGTCTCTATTTCACATCAAGAAACCTGCATAATTATATAAACAACTCTCAAGCAAAAATTTGTCTTTCTAAAATTATTTTCTTGATATCATCTTTTAGTTCCAATTCCTGAGAAATTATTTTAAATAGCAAGTTCTTCCTGATTAAAATCATAACTTTTTTCTTCTAGCACATGGTATAAGAAAAAAAACCTACTAACCAACTTCCTTTATTTTTTTTATACCCTCTAAATTTATATGTGTTTCTCATAACAGCTAATTATTGGCTTCTAAGTCTTTAAAATGTTTTACAAGTGTGTTACATTTGAAGGGGAAATTATATTACCAACAGTTACAGAAATTATGTTTAAATGTTTTATCCTGATTCTTTATTATTTAAAATACAGAGGAGTAGAGTAGAACAAGATAAAAAGGAGAGAAATAATCACTTTCATGCCATCTTAATGTATACCTTAGTGAAACAATAAGCTCTTCTTGCATGTTATTAGAAAAAAATATTAACCCAGCTGCATCAGTTTAGACAATGGTACTCACTGCATTCTGGAGCAGTCCTAGCTTTAGCCTGTTTCAGCCAACTCTCGCCTTCCTCTCTTGACATTCGCGTGGTGACCTACAACCTCTCAACCAAACCTGTTTTTGTTTATGTTAACTTTATCCATGGTGGTGTCATCACCTCTGTACTAGCAAGATGGAAGCAATTGAGGAAAAGCTATATTTATTAAATGACATCAAGTAACAAAAGTACATACACTGTGGTAGTTAACTCCATATAGACATCTATATGGATAAAGTTTGCATTAGCTAGGATGAAGGTTTGGATGAGTGGTGGTAATACACCACACTAGTGTCAAGAGGTGGCCTTAATTTATAAAATAGCTTCTTCATACAAAAGAACATCTCCCAAAGTCATTTACATAACCCTACCTTTACTTTACATAATTCTAGCAAAAATGTGTTTGCTTCTGACACATTATTAAAAACTTTCGGCTAGATTACGAGTTTTGCGGTAAGAGCTGCTCGGTGCTAACTTGCAAGTTATTGTCACCGCTCACCTCCCTATACTGCTGCTATTACAGGTTTGCATAAACCCGCCGTTAGCAGGCAAGAAGTGAGCGTTGAGCAAAATTGAGCTCCATATCGCACTCCAATATCAGCGCCACAGTGAGCTGGTTTTACGTGCTCGTGCACGATTTCCCCATAGACATCAATGAGGAGAGCCGGCTGAAAAAAAGTCTAACACCTGCAATAAAGGAGCGTAAAGCTCCGTAACGCAGCCCAATTGATTCCTATGGGGAAATAAAAAGTTATGTTTACACCTAACATTAACCCAGAGTCTAAACACCCCTAATCTGCCGCCCCCAACATCGCCGACACCTACATTACACTTATTAACCCCTAATCTGCCGTCCCGACATCGCCGCCACCTACAGTACACTTTTTAACCCCGAATCTGCCGCCCCCAACGTCGCCGCCACCTACCTACACTTATTAACCCCTAATCTGCTGCCCCTAACATCGCCGCCACCTACCTACATTTATTAACCCCTAATCTGCTGCCCCTAACATCGCCACCCCTAATATCTACCTACATTTATTAACCCCTAATCTGCCGCCCCCAATGTCGCCGCAACTATACTAAAGTTATAAACCCCTAAACCTAACCCTAAATCTAACCCTAACACCCACTAACTTTAATATAATTAAAATAAATCTAAATAAAAATTACTATCATTAACTAAATAATTCCTATTTAAAACTAAATACTTAACTATAAAATAAATCCTAAGCTTGCTACAATATAACTAATAGTTTGTATTTATTTTAACTAGGTAGACTAGTTAGTAAATAGTTATTAACTATTTACTAGCTACCTAGCTAAAATAAATACAAATTTACCTGTAAAATAAAAGCTAACCTGTCTTACACTAACACCTAACCTTACACTACAATTAAATGAATTACATTAATTAAATACAATTAACTAAATTACAAAATATAACAAACACTAAATTACACAAAATAAAAAAGAAGTTATCAAATATTTAAACTAATTACACCTAATCTAATAGCCCTATCAAAATAAAAAAGCCCCCCCCCAAAAAATAAAAAAACCCTAGCCTACAATAAACTACCAATTGCCCTTAAAAGGGCCCTTTGCAGGGCATTGCCCCAAAGAAATCAGCTCTTTTACCTGTAAAAAATAATAAAAACACCCCCCCAACAGTAAAACCCACCACCCACACAATCAACCCCCCAAATAAAATCCTAACTAAAAAACCTAAGCTCCCCTTTGTCCTGAAAAGGGCATTTGGATGGGCATTGCCCTTAAAAGGGCATTTAACTCTTTTTCGGTGCCCAAAAGCCCTAATCTAAAAATAAAACCCACCCAATAAACCCTTAAAAAAACCTAACACTAACCCCGAAGATCCACTTACAGTTTTTGAAGACCCGACATCCATCCTCAACGAAGCGGCAGAAGTCGTCATCGAAGCCGGCAGAAGTCTTCATCCAAGCTGGCAGAAGTCTTCATCCAGACGGCATCCATCCAGAGCGGCTCCATCTTCAAGACGGCACGGAGCATCCTCTTCTTTCCACGGTGACTGAAGAATGAAGGTTCCTTTAAGTGACGTCATCCAAGATGGCATCCCTTGAATTCTGATTGGCTGATAGAATTCTATCAGGAGGGAGAGGGGAAGGGGAAAGGGGAAAAATGGTTTGGAAAGGGATTCGGGAGGAGGGTAGGGTATTGAGGGGGTAGGGTGTTGAGGGGGGAAGCTACACAACAGAATTTTTTTTTTTAAATTTTATTGAAAAAAACAACAACAATGAATTATATGGACAACTGGGTACTGGCAGACAGCTGCCAGTACCGAAGATGGCGGACAATAAGGTAGAGGGGAGAGGGTTAGAGGGCTGTTTGGTGGGGATCAGGGAGGTTGGGGGCTAAGGGGAGATCCTAAAAGGCAGGATAAATATGAAAAAAAATATAATAATAAACAAATAATAAAAAAGCCTTTTATTTTAGTACTGGCAGACTTTCTGCCAGTACTCAAGATGGCGGGAACAATTGAGGGGTGGGGGAGGGAAGAGAGCTGTTTGGTAGGGATCAGGGGGTGGGATTTGTCAGGTGAGAGTCTGATCTCTACTCTAAAGCTAAAATTAACCCTACAACCGCCCTATAAGCTACCTAATTAATCCCTTCACTGCTGGACATAATACACGTGTGGTACGCAGCCGCATTTTGCAGCCTTCTAATTACCAAAAAGCAACACCAAAGCCATATATGTCTGCTATTTCTGAACAAAGGGGATCCCAGAGAAGCATTTACAACCATTTGTGCCATAATTGCACAAGCTGTTTGTAAATAATTTCAGTGAGAAACCTAAAGTTTTTGAAAAAGTTTTTGAACAAGTGAACAATTTTTTTTATTTGATCGCATTTGGCATTGATGTGGTAGCATGAAATATACCAAAATGGGCCTAGATCAATACTTCTGGTCGTCTACTAAAAACAATTATATACATGTCAAGGGATATTCAGGGATTCCTGACAGATATCAGTGTTACAATGTAACTATCGCTAATTCAGAAAAAAAAAATGGTTTGGAAATAGCATAGTGCTACTTGTACTTATTGCCCAATAACTTGCAAAAAAAGCAAAGAACATGTAAACATTGGGTATTTCTAAACTCATTTTCCATCATGCACCCATTGGCTTCCAGTTCCTACATATTCAATGACATCAATGATACTAAACCCACATTTTTTCTTTCATGATTCAGATAGACAGAGCATGCTATTTTAAGCAACTTTCTAATTTTATCAATTTTCTTCATTCTCTTGGTATCTTTTTTTGAAAAAGCAGCATTATAAGCTTAGCAACAGTCCCATTTTTGGTTCAGAACACTGGATAGCACTTGCTGATTAGTGTGTGCATTTAGCCACCAATCAGCAAGTGGAACCCAGGTGCTAAACCAAAAATGGGACGGCTCCTAAGCATTCATACCTGCTTTTGAAATAAAGATACCAAAAAAACGAAGAAAAATTAATAATAGGAGTAAATTGGAACATTGCTTAAAATTGCATGCTCTATCTGAATCATTAAAGAAAATATTTGGGCTTAGTATCAAGTGCTATAAAATCTATACTTTGTTCCAACATTGCCAAGGATTTTTTCCAACAATTTGTTAAACAAGAACCATTTCTATTCAAACCGAGTATAGAGCCTCATCCTTTAGATATCCTAGCACTAGTCAGTTATAATTCATTGTTATCTACTACTACAGCCAGATGGATTATGTTTCAGAGTAAGCTGAGGACTGTGGATCACTATCAGAGGCTTTACTGAAACCAAAACTTTTTATTGAATCATTATCACCCTTCAAGAAATTCTCACGATAACAGATTGCTCGTTTGATTCTACCTTCAGACAATTCAACTTCAAACCTATATCTCAAGTTAACAAAATCCACTTAGATTAAACTATTTGAAAAATACAGATCTGGTTTGCAGTAAAATGATTGTGATGAAATTTGTGATGGAATAATAAAGACAAAAAGATTAATATTTTCCCACAAACATAATTGTACCCATTTAACCCAACTTGATTAATATACCTATCTTTTATACATTTCTATACTTTCTTTTAGTTATCAGAAAATAAATCCATCTTCTGCCTCCTGGTCATATTCCAGGCTTAGGGCTCCATGCACTAAGCCGTCAATTCATCCGTGATTTTAGACGCGGCTAAACTCGCCGTTACTCGCCGCGGGCGAAATGGTGTCCGCTGTAGCTATGTACTAATAATCCCACAACAAATAGACACCTCTAGCCCGCCGCGAGCAGTGGCGGAATATTGATAAATTTGACGCCTCGCTTGCCGCGAATAAGCTGATGTACTTAACTTTCAGTTCAATTGTCTGGCCAATTGTTAACACGTGACATGTAAGGTGTCATGAACGTCATAGTAGACGCGGGAATAGAATTTTGCTCCTATAAATGGACAAGTTTTCTAAACAACTTTATTATTGTTCCAAAATTTTTGGAGAGTAATTACAGAGCGCTCGTTTTTGTGATCTTTATTTACTATTTCGATATGGCTTCATCTGGATCTGAAACCGCTTCAAAATCCAAGAATCCTCACTTTTCTCATCAGCAAAACGTCGTTTTGATTGATATGATTATTGACTCTTATGATTATTTGTTTGGATGTCGTGTCAAACAGACAAATTTTTCTAGAAGGAAGCAGATCTGGCAAAGGATCAGCGACGCTGTTAGTGCCCAGGGTCCAGGAAAAAAGGATGTCGATCAGCTGAAGAAGCGTTACAACGACATTAAACGCTTCGCCAAAGCTAAATTGGCCAGAGAGAAAAATTCGGCACGTGCTACCGGAGGTGGACCACCATATGTGGCAGACCTCAATGACTATGAGCAGAAGCTTGTTCAGCGTCTGGGACCGGAGATCATCACTGGCATAACGGATGATTGTGACAGTGATTTAAGAGGTAAATGTACAACATAGTTGACTTAAATGTTCTTTTTAAAGTTATGATAGGTTATTGTCTCCAATATATATTTCTTTAAAATAACATTATCTGACTTCTTACGCTTCAGTATCCTATATGCCATCTAGGCCCTGAATACTGTAATCATTTATGTCGCATATATGTATAAGGGATTGTACAAGCCATTTAGGCCCGAAATACTGTAATAATTTATCTCGCATATATGTATAAGGGATTGTACAAGCCATTTAGGCCCCAAATACTGTAATCATTTATGTCTCATATATGTATAAGGGATTGTACAATAATAGTATTGTTATACTGCCTTTTTTTTAATGGTCTAACGGAACTAAAGATTTGTTGATTATTAATATAGTGATCCCTAAAGATAACACCCATGTGTTTATTTTCAAACCAGTATTGCATAGAAACCTTAAAGAGATAATGACAATAGAAATAATGTAATTTGAAACTATTAAAATAATATTGTATGTCCGACATTAATCATGAGACTAACCCCAGATCACATGCCTTCTTAAATTTCTGATCTATTGACTTCCATGTTGCGTTATTTCACTATAGAATATTATTGTTAACATCTTTCAAAATTGTTCTCCGCTTTATAAACATACATTTTTCAGATATAGCTATGCACATAGTTGACGCAGTCACATGAACCATCTATGTGCATCAACCAATGATCATTTACTGTGCCTGTATAGATTTGCTTTTCCTCAAAGTATAAAAATCCAATGAATGCAAAAACATAATACATTTAAATATTTTTAAAAAAGCATTTTCTTATGCAATTTGTAAAGGTAATTATTTTTTTTCATGTCCCTTTAAAGGGCCACTAAACCCAAAATCTTTTATTAATGATTCGGATAGAGAATTGAAATTTAAACAACATATTACTTCAATTTTCTAGATATTCTTAGTTGAAGAAAAATAAATACACATGTTGAGCCAATCACACGAGGCTTCTTTGTGCATCAATCAAATGCTTTTCAACAAAGAATATCTAGAGAATAAAACAAATTAGATAATATAAGAAAATTATAAAGATGTTTATAACTGCATTCTCTTTCCAAATCATAAAAAAGGTGGTTGGCATGTCCCTTTAATGATTGAGCCTGCATTCACTGCTGTAATTATTATTATTAACACTTTTAACTTTCAGTTTCAAATATAAATAAAAATAAACCTAATTTTTTTTTTATTTTTATTTTTTTAAGCGAAGCCAACAACAGCAGAGCCTGTGAGGAGTAACGAGGTGCCCACTTGTTCTACTTCTTCTTCTGCGGTTTCGAGACCACCCGGTGCAGCTGTTTCAAGACCTTCGGACAGTTTTACACATGGACAATTTATACGCTCATCATCTAATGTTACACACACAACTTCCTCTGCGGACACACTTCCGGATCTAAGGACCAGCACTCCACAAACTGGTGTTGATAGAGCAACTGGTAAGTACTTTACAAATGAATAATTTCAATGTTGTGGGTTTTATCTCTTTTATCTCTCAATTTTTTTTTTTAAATTTTTTTTTTAAATGTCAAATGTCATTATTGACATATTCTATTTCGAGATCTTGTACATATTTTTTTAAATGAGGATTCTTGTAGAGCATGCATGCTATTTTAATCAACTTTCTAATTTTTTTAAAATGTATCATTATTTTCTTTTTGAGAATTGATCATAGTATTACATAAGAAAGCTGATAGAAATTCCATGCAATATATCTTATTCTCAAAAAGATTATTTTTGCTTCAGTGTCCAGTTAATTGCAAAATACATTTCCATTAATAATTTTGAATATATCGTTACATTGACAAAAAAGCATTTTATTTATTTATTTTTATGTTATTTATTTTTTTATAGGTGATTTGGGACGTCTTTTCCAGAGATTGACTGGACATTCATCTCCATTATTTGATGGTATGTATCATATATGTATATATATATAATGTAACTTAAATTGTTGTATGACGGTTGTATCTGCTCTCTCCTTCTATTCTATTTCTGCAAGTGTTTTTATAACATTTTATTTTTATTTACTAACAATTTGTTATGTCTTGATCTAGAAGAAGAAAACTCATCAAGGGAGATCACTATCAATCTCATGCCGATAGTGGAAAATCCCATTCAAGATGAACCACCAGGAGGGCATGATGGAAGTGAGACTCCAGATATTCTTGAAGATTTGGGAGATGCGCAACCGGATTAAATTCACACACCAGAAAACATTGATGAACCTGTTGAAACACAGGCACCACCAATTGAACTGCAAACAGGTGGTGTAAATATTGACAATACACCGGCAGAAGGACAATTTGGCGATGTTGCATTGAGGGAAATGTTGACACTGGCAAGGCAATACAGAGAGGACCACAGAGAAATGCAGAATATTATTAACACTAATATTGAACGCTGGGCTGCTCTGTCAGAAAAAAATGTGGAAATCGAAAGGCAAAGGAATGAGATAGAGATGCAGAAATTACAGCTGCAAAGAGAGATGTTCCAGTGGCAGAGGCAGATGGATGAAGAGAAAAACCATCAAATTAACAGAGCTTTGAGCATCAGCGAAAGGACATTACAATCTCTGTTGGCTATTGTCAGTGAAAGGGAGGCGACAACAGACCCAAAGAGGCGACGTCTGGAGTGAACATTTTTTATTATCTAGTCACTGTTTATTTTTTTAATCTGTATATTGTTTACTAAGTTATTGTTTGTGTATTTTTAAGGGACACTGTACTCAAATGTTTTCTTTTGTGATTCAGATAGAGCATGCAAATTTGATAATAGGAGTACATTTGAAAGTTGCTTAAAATTGCATGCTCTATCTGAATCACAAAAGATAAAATTTGGATACAGTGTCCCTTTAAGTTTAAAATGTTAGTCACTGTTAATTTTTTTACTCTGTATATTGTGTACAAAGTTATTGTTAGTGTATTTTTAAGGGACACTGTACTCAAATTTTTTCTTTTGTGATTCAGATAGAGCATGCAAATTTGATAATAGGAGTACATTTGAAAGTTGCTTAAAATTGCATGCTCTATCTGAATCACAAAAGATAAAATTTGGATACAGTGTCCCTTTAAGTTTAAAATGTTATTCACTGTTAATTTTTTTACTCTGTATATTGTGTACAAAGTTATTGTTTGTGTATTTTTAAGGGACACTGTACTCAAATTTTTTCTTTTGTGATTCAGATAGAGCATGCAAATTTGATAATAGGAGTACATTTGAAAGTTGCTTAAAATTGCATGCTCTATCTGAATCACAAAAGATAAAATTTGGATACAGTGTCCCTTTAAGTTTAAAATGTTATTCACTGTTAATTTTTTTACTCTGTATATTGTGTACAAAGTTATTGTTTGTGTATTTTTAAGGGACACTGTACTCAAATTTTTTCTTTTGTGATTCAGATAGAGCATGCAAATTTGATAATAGGAGTACATTTGAAAGTTGCTTAAAATTGCATGCTCTATCTGAATCACAAAAGATAAAATTTGGATACAGTGTCCCTTTAAGTTTAAAATGTTATTATTTAATAAAGACAAATTTTTTTATGGACAAAAAAAAAGTTTATTTACATAAATTCAAACTCACTTTTGATTCTTCAACACAAAACTTTTTCTCAGTTATTAATCATGACAAAACAAAAAATGAAATCAAATTACATATTTACGGTATAAAAAATCTACTTGCTCCATTAACATTGCCAAAGTTGCCCTAATTTTAGAAATTTTTTGTTTAACATGATCTTCTAGACAACTCTGAGTACTTTTGTCTGCAGTCTCAATAGTTGATGTTGAAGATAAATCTGTAGAAAAATAAATGAAAAGCAAAATTTAATTCAATTGTCATATACATATTCAATGTATGATAGGGTTTTTCATCACAAATATTACCTCCTGATGTGCTGTTATCTACGTTATCTACTATATTAGCTTCCACACTTATGTCCACTCCTTTAAAGCTTTCATCTGAGCCAACTCCTATTTGAAATATACAATATATGTATTAGTTAAAACTTGTATTTTCTTAGATTTAAGATTACTGAGTATGAAACATACCTTTATCTACCATCATTGTTGGTAAAACTTCTATCCTTGGTTGAGTATCATCTGAAGTTAATGCTTCAAATATTGTCACACTATCAGGATTTTGAAATTCTTCCATTTCCATACTAGTTTCCATTTCTTCCATGGTAATATCTATGAACGAAATTACAAAGATAGAAAACTATTAAATCAAAAACCTTGTATATATTATTGAAAACAATAATAATAATAATCATTAAAAGTGACATAGAAACCAATTTCTAAGTTTCATGATACAGATAGTGCATGCAATTTAAATAAACTTTATATTTTACTTCATTCATTTTGTATCTTTATTTGAAAAGCAAGAATCTAAGTTTAGATGCCAGCCCATTTTTGGTGAACCAACTGTGTTGTACTTGATAATTGGACAGAACCAATCAAAGAGTGCTGTCCATGGTGCTCAACCAAAAATTGGCTGGCTCCTTAGCTTAGATGCCCTCTTTTTCAAATAAAGATAGAAAGTTAATGAGGAAAAAAATGATAATAGAAGTAAATTAGCAACTTGATTAATATTGCATGCTAAAACTTTTTAAGCCAAAACCTAAAATATATGATTTAAAATTTAAATAATAAGTCATTACCTGTCTGTGTCTCTTTATGACAAATTTCATATGGATTTGGAGATAATTCAATATCCAATAGTGTTATTGGCAAAGGTGGAGAAAGAGCTTCACTTCTGGGTGTTTGCACCAACATTGACCTTAAGTAGCGTGGTGGGTGTGCACACTTCATTCTCCTACTTCTCATATCTATAAACATATATATAATAAAAAATTTTAATAAAAAAAATTGAAATAATTATTCAAATTAATTTGTGGTTTTCAAAACATTCAGTTCTGCATGCTTACTTTTCTAACATGTTTCAATGTTATATAGTAATATATTTATATTTTATTCTACTAACTCAGTTCTGCATGTTTCAATGTTATATACTAATATAGTTATATTTTACTCTACTAACTCATTTTTGTATGCTAAGTTTTCTAACCTTTTAAGTGTATATAGTTATATAGTTAAATTTTAATCTACTAACTCAGTTCTGCATGCTTACTTTTGTAACTTTTTGCAATTGTATATACTAATATAGTCAAAGTAACAGTCAGGAAATATTATTTTCCTGGATTCGTCAATGATGACGCAGTTCAAAAATAAACCCTTTTTTTATATTATTAAAAATTATTTCATATATAATTTTGAAACTTACATGTCCTTATCAATCTTCGAATCGATTTATAGTACTTCGGTTCTCTTCTCTTCAAATCACTATATTTTCTAAGACACTGTCGTCTTGTTCTTTTAATTTTTGAAATACGATGCATTCTTCTCAGCATCTCGTATATAATTTTGTCTCGGCATTCCTGTCTCACTCCCCTCACACCACCAATCCGTTTAGGGAAATATTTATCCATGGCATAAACTAATATCACCAATTCTCCAGCACCAAAAGGTTCAGGACGCGACATGTTAGACGATGACGTGATTAATCGTTATGTCAATCATTAGCGCATTGATATAGATATGTATCCCCGAAAAATAGAGAAAAATATAATGTATATGTAGATTAATGTATTTTATGAAGGTTTGTAAATATCGATGTTTATAGTTATTACAAATGATATTTGTTTCATATACATTTTCTTTGTTTCAGATGTGTTGATATGTATTAACATTTATACTTTGGTTTACAATAGTTATTGTTTCTAAACATTTTATTTGTTTCAGATGTGTTTTTATGTATTAAAATTTAATTTGGTTTACAATTTTTATTTTGTTTATAAACATTTAATTATTTAAAGATGTGTTTATATGTATTAAAATGTTGTTTGGTTTACAATTGTTATTTTGTTTATAAACATTTTCTTTGTTTCATATGTGTTTATATGTATTAGAATTTATTTTGGTTTACAATTGTTATTTGGTTTCTAAACATTTCCTTTTTTTTCATATGTGTTTATATGTTTAACAAGTTACTTTGGTTTGCAATTGTTAATATATAATGTTTAAAGATTATAATTTTGTAATAAAATAATTTATTTTGCCATTATTTTCTATATGCCACTATTCTTTTAACAAATCTTGAATGCAAAAATATATTATAAAGGTTAAGAAAATAAGTGCTAAGAGTAATCCCTTAAGGTATTTATTTGAATATGGGAAAACCTAGTAGCTGTTAAAAATAGAGGTTAGAATAAAACAAATAAAATTAGCAAGTCTTTTTTAACTCAAAAATCCAATCTGATAACATAAAGCACTGTTGAATATACTGTCGCTTGTTACAGCTACAATTCAATGACACAATACAATGAATTAGCATCAGCTATGGAGGGATTACATTACAATAATCACATATGTAAAAGAGTGAGAGCAGCTGTAGACACTAGTGTGATGTCACAAAGACAATGTATTACCTATAATATATTGTCTGTAATAACTTTGATCATAAACTTTATTTATTTGAAACCTTTGATAATTGAAGAGCAACAACTGTTATGTATTTAACTGTTTATCATGAGTGATTTTTAATAACCTTAACTCTTAAAAAAAAAATGGAGACAAGTTAATAAAGAAAGTTTTTTATTGATCAACTGAAACTTTAATCCTCAAACACAAAATATTGTTCTGAAACCATGTCCCTTGTTGCATTTCCACGCCTATTAGCTTGTTCGACACATATTTCTTCTGGTAAATCATCAGTATCTATTGGATCTTCATCTTCTAATGGACAGCCTCTTTTAATTGCAATATTGTGCAGTATGCAGCAAACCAATATAATTTTGGCAACTTTCTCTGGTGCATACTGCATAGCACCACCAGAACGATCAAGACATCGAAACCGCATTTTCAAAAGACCGAAAGTCCTCTCAATAATCCCCCTGGTAGATCGGTGAGCTTCATTGAAACGTACTTGACTTCTGGTCTGTGGGTTGTTATAGGGAGTCAACAGCCATTCTGTACATGAGTACCCTCCATCTCCTAATAGAAGATATAATAAATATAAATATTAATATAAGAATAATTATAAAGATTCAGAACTATACAATACAATTAAACTATACAGATTACAGTCGACAAATTGGGCGCAATTTTGGTACATTGAAATGAGAGACATATTAGACGCCAGTTATGCTTACCTAGAAGCCATCCGTCAGGCATATTTCCCTCCTCGAACTTCCGGTATAACCCAGTCTGCCTTAAAATGTAAGAATCATGACAGGAGCCAGGAAAGTTAGAACGGACACTGATAATCCTCATGTGGGGGTCACAGACCATCTGGACATTCAAGGAATGGAAATGCTTTCGATTCCTATAGATCTCCTCACGAGCTTGAAGTGGTCTTACAGCAACATGGGTACAGTCTATGGCACCTAGGACATTGGGCATCCCAGCCATCCTATAGAAATTTGACTTGATAGATTGCCATTCTTCAGGGGTAGATGGCAAACAAACATATCGATGAAAAATAACCATCATAGCCCCTATTACTTTGGATAAGTGGCGTGAAAAAGCAGATTGACTCATTCCAATAATGACGCTAGAAACTGCCTGAAAGGAGCCTGTTGCAAAAAAATGCAATGCCGCTAATAGTTTGAGAAGTCCCGGAATAGCTTGTGAACGAGCAGTCATCGGCTCCAAATGATCTTCAATCTCTCGATACAGGTGTAATATCGATTCACGATCAAGCCGGAATCTTTGTATGATCTCTCGGTCAGAAAGGCCGTGCAAACCAACCCGTGGAAGGAATACACGGGGGACTCGAACTCTCCTTCTTCTAACCAATCGATTAGCTACATTTCCAGTATTCTGTCTTCTAGCCCGGATTCGCATCAAACGGAGAATAAACAAAAACAGAATTCTCTCCATAGCTGCTGAAATGAACAATGTAAGTACAATGCTGATATTACTGCCTTTTATATATGTCTAGACTGGCGTCTAGAGTGACTTTCCTATTGTTTTGTACCTTGCCCGCCACCTAAAAGGTGGCGAGGCAAAAATAACGAGGTGGGAGCGGAAATTGACGCGAGCGGACAAATAGATTTTTTAGTACATTCGTTTTTGGCGAGTTGGTGGTCAAATGTGTCTAATTACAGTAAAAAATGGAGAGGTAGCGAGGTATGGCGGATAAGTACGCTCGCTATTTTAAAGATGCGAGTTTTTACATAATTGACGGCTTTGTACATATCAGTTTGCGAGTTTGGGCGCGAGATTTGTTGCGGGTAGCTCGCTGACTGCTTAGTACATGGAGCCCTAAGACTTAAATATTTCTCACTTAAAGGGACATTAAAGTCATAATTAGACATTCATGATTTAGATAGAGAATACAATTTTAAACAACTTTCCAATTTACTTCTATTGTTTAATTTGCTTCCTTCTCTTTTATCTAGGTAAACTCAGGAGCAGCAAAGAACCTAGGCTCTAGCTGCTGATTGGTGGCTGCATATATATACCGATTGTCATTGGCTTGCCCATATGTTCAGTTAGAAACCTGGGGCTCGATCACATATGCAGTGTCGCCTGCAAAAACCATCTTCGGCTATTTTTAGATGGATGTAGCGATCACATATATGGCCACGCATACAATGTATGCGGCATGTATATTGTACCTGTCGGCTGCTGTTTTTACTCCCATAAACTAACATTGAACTGGCGTTGCAAGTCGGTATCACATATTCAGCGCAAGGACTTACGCGGCAAAAATTGAGAAATTTTACTCCATTTTTACCTCGCCACACATAGGCAGGCTCAGAAAGCCTTGCGCTGAGTATATAAGCACTGTAACTCCCTGGAAGTCTTAACAAACACCTAACGAATGCACAATATGTACCTCTCTACCGCCATCCCCCCACCGCAATAGCTAATAAATGTATTAACCCCTAATCCGCCAACCCCCACATAGTAAAGTATCTAAAAAACAGCCAGATTACGAGTTCAGCGTTATGAATGAAAAAGCATTGTTATGGCCCATAACAATGTTTTTTCCCTACCGCTGCTATTACAAGTCTTGTCAGAATAGCTGTACCTCGCACTTTTTTGGCTGTCACGCAACGTCAGTACCGCACTTTTAAAAAAGTCCTTTTTCAATGTGACTTCCATAGCGCCGATATTACGAGTTTGCCTGGGAGGCCATAAAGTGAGCGGTACATCTATACTAACAAGATCCGTACCGCCATCTAAAGTCAGTAGTTATGAGTTTTACGTTACAAAGCTGTACCATAAAACTCATAACTAAAGTGTTCAAAAGTGCACTAACACCCATAAACTACCTATTAACCCCTAAACCGAGGCCCTCCCGCATCACAAACACTAAAATAAAATGATTAACTCCTAATCTGCCGCTCCGGACATCGCCACCACTTAAAAAATGTATTAACCCTGATTCTGCCGCTCCCCGACATCGTTGCCACTATAATAAAATTATTAACCCCCAAACCGCTGCCTTCCCGCATCAAAAACACTATTTAAATATAATTAACCCCTAATCTGCCGTCCGCCCACTCTGCAGCTATAATAAACCTATTAACCACTAAACTTAACCCTAACCATAACGTAACCCTAACCCTAACACCCCCTAACAAATATAATTAAAATAAATCTAAATAAAACTTACTATTATTACCTAAATAATTCCTACTTAAAACTAAATACAAACTTACCTGTAAAATAAACCCTATCTTAGGTTTTATTTTTATTTCACAGCTAAGTTTGTACTTATTTTAACTAGGTAGACTAGTTAGTAAATAGTTATTAACTATTTAATAACTACCTAGTTAAAATAAATACAAATTTACCTGTAAAATAAAACCTAACCAGAGTTACACTAACACCTAACATTATAATAAATTAAATAAATTAAATTAACAAAATACAATTATCTAAATTACAAAAATTACACAAAATAAAAAAAGAAATAATCAAAAATAAAAACGAATTACTCCTAATCTGATAGCCCTATCAAAATAAAAAAGCCCCACAAAATAAAAAGAAACCCTAGCCTAAACTAAACTGCCAATGGCCCTTAAAAGGGCCTTTTGCTGAGCATTGCCCCAAAGAAATCAGCTCTTTTACCTGTAAAAAAAAATAAAAATAACCCCCCAACAGTAAAATCCACCACCCACACAACCAAACCCCCCAAATAAAACCCTATCTAAATAAACCTAAGCTCCCCATTGCCCTTAAAAGGGCATTTGGATGGGCAATGCCCTTTAAAGGGCATTTAGCTCTTTTACATTGCCCTAAACCCTAAGCTAAAAATAAAATCCACCCAATAAACCCTTAAAAAAACCTAACACTAACCTCCGACTATCCAGTTACAGTTTTTGAAGACCGGACATCCATCCTCATCCAGGCGGCAGAAGTCCTCCTCGAAGCCGGCAGAAGTCTTCATCCAAGCGGGCAGAAGTCTTCATCCAGACGGCATCCTCTATCTTCATCCATCCGGAGCGGAGTGGGTCCATTTTCAAGCACGGAGCATCCTCTTCTTACGATGGTTGCTGAAGAATGAAGTTTCCCTTTAAATGACGTCATCCAAGATGGCGTCCCTTACATTCCGATTGGCTGATAGAATTCTATCAGCCAATAGGAATTAAGGATGGAAAAATCCTATTGGCTGTTGCAAACAGCCAATAGGATTGAGCTTTCATCCTATTGGCTGATCCAATCAGCCAATAGGATTGAGCTTGCATTCTATTGGCTGTTTGGAATAGCTGTTGTTGCAATCAGCCAATATGATTTTTCATCCCTTAATTCCTATTGGCTGATAGAATTCTATCAGCCAATCGGAATGTAAGGGACACCATCTTGGATGATGTAATTTAAAGGGAAACTTCATTCTTCAGCAACCATCGTAAGAAGAGGATGCTCTGCGCCGGATGTCTTGAAAATGGACCCGCTCCACGCCAGATGGATGAAGATAGAAGATGCCGTCTGGATGAAGACTGTCCGCTTTGATGAAGACTTCTGCCGGCTTTCCAGGAGGACTTCTGCCGCCTGGATGAGGATGGATATCCGGTCTTCAAAAACTGTAAGTGGATCATCGGGGGTTAGTGTTAGGTTTTTTAAGGGTTTACTGTGTGGGTTTTGGGCAATGTAAAAGAGCTAAATGCCCTTTTAAGGGCAATGCCCATCCAAATGCCCTTTTAAGGGCAATGGGGAGATTAGGAGTAATTCATTTTTATTTTTGATAATTTCTTTTTTATTTTGTGTAATTTAGTGTTTATTTTTTTGTAATTTAGATAATTGTATTTTGTTAATTTAATTAATTTAATTTATTGTAATGTTAGGAGTTAGTGTAACTCATGTTAGGTTTTTATTTATTTTAACTAGGTAGTTATTAAATAGTTAATAACTATTTACTAACTAGTCTACCTAGTTAAAATAAATACAAACTTAGCTGTGAAATAAAAATAAAACCTAAGATAGCTACAATATAACTATTAGTTATATTGTAGCTAGCTTAGGGTTTATTTTACAGGTATGTTTGTATTTAGTTTTAAATAGGAATTATTTATGTAATAATAGTAGGTTTTATTTAGATTTATTTTAATTATGTTAAAGTTAGGGGGTGTTAGGGTTAGGGTTACGTTAGGGTTAGACTTTGGGTTAGGGTTACGTTAGGGGTTAATATATTTATTTAGTGTTAGTGATGTGGGAGGCCAGAGGTTTAGGGGTTAATAACTTTAGTATAGTGGTGGCAGCGACATTGGGGGTGGCAGATTAGGGGTTAATAAGTGTAGGTAGGTGGCGGTGATATTGGGGGCAGCAGATTAGGGGTTAATAAGTGTAATGTTGGTGTCGGCGATGTCGGGGGCGGCAGATTAGGGGTTAATAAGTGATGTCAGGGGTGTTTAGACTCAGGGTTTATGTTAGGGTGTTAGGTTTAAACATACATTTTTTTTCCCCCATAGACATCAATGGGGCTGCGTTACGGAGCTTTACCCTCCGCGATTGCAGGTTTTAGTCTTTTTTTTAGCCGGCTCTCCCCATTGATGTCTATGGAGAAATCGTGCACGAGCAAGTCAAAACACTGCTTGTATTTGGGTGAGGTATGGAGCTCAACGCAACCATATCGCCCGCACAAGCCGGGTTTTTGCAAACCTGTAAGAGCAGCGCTATTAAAGGTGAGCGGTGAAAATAACGTACAAGTTCTTAGCGAGCCAGCCATAACACAAAACTTGTAATCTGCCTTAAAGTTATTAACCACTAATACGCCACCCACAAAAAACGCAAAGTATCTAATAATGTTATTAACCCCTATTCCGCCACCCACTCACAACGCAAAGTACCTATTAACACTATTAACCCCTTATCTGTCAACTCCCCACAACGCATTCTACCTATTAATACTATTAACCCCTAATCAACAACGCAAATCATTAATCTAATCTCTAAGTCCCCTAACCTAACACCCCCTAAATTAACCCCAATTACATAGAATAAAAAAGGCTATATACTTAAAAAATAAATTAAAAATTACCAAAATAAAAAAAAATTCTAATTTAACATTAAAATAAAAAATCCTAACATTACATAAAAAAATAAAAAATCTAAGATTACAGAATTTTTTTTTATAAATTATCCAAAATAAAAACATTTAAACCTAATCTAATACCCCTAAAAAAACAAAAAGTCACCCCCTAATCTAACACTAAACTACCAATAGCCCTTAAAAGGCCCTTTTGCAGGACATTGTCCTGAAGAAATCAGCTCTTTAATATAAAAAAATACAAATTAACCCCTAACAATAAAACCCCCTACCCACCTAACCCCCCAAAATAAAAAAGACCTAACTCTAAAAAATCTACCCATTGCCCCTAAAGGGCATTTGTATGGGCATTGCCCTTAAAAGGGCAATCAGCTCTTTTGCTGCCCATTAACAAATATAAAAAGCTCTAATCTAAAAGAAATCCCACCCCAAAAAATAAAAAAATCTAACCCCAAAAAATTTACTCACCATTCCTGTTCAAATCAGCCAATAGGATTTAAGCAGCTCTTGTTCTATTGGTTAATTTGAAAATTAACCTTGCATTCAATCTTTAGTGTGTGGCGGACGATCTCATGAAGAGGACCCTCCACGTCGGATGTCTGCACGGCCACCGTTCCTGCTCCACTCCGCCTCCGTGCCACCAGGATGAAGATGGAAGATGGTGCCGCCCTAGAAGAAAATCTTCGCTGCCTGGATGAAGACTTTGCTCCACCTGGAAGAAGATGGACGTCCGGACATTACGAGTGGTGAGTATATTTTATGGGGTTAGTGTTATTTTTTTTATTTTTTTTTGTGGGGGGTGTTTTTTTTTTTTAGATTAGGGCTTTTTTATTTTTTAATGGGCAGCAAAATAGCTGATTGCCCATGCAAATGCCCCTTTAGGGGCAAGGGGTAGCTTATATTTTTTAGGGCTATTGATAGTTTAGTGTTAGATTAGGGGTGTTTTTATTTTGGGGTTGCTTTTTTGTTTTTATAGGGGTATTAGATTAGGTTTAAATCTTTTTATTTTGGATAATTTCGTTTATTTTTTCTCTAATATTAAATTATTTTTTTTGTAATATTAGATTTTTTATTTTAATTTAATCTTAGGTTTGTTTTTTTAATGTTATGTTAGGATTTTTTATTTCAATGTTAAGTTAGGATTTTTTTTATATTGGTAATTTTTAATTTATTTTTTAGGAAGATGGTCTTTTTTATTTTATGTAATTGGGGTTAATTTAGGGGATGTTAGGTTAGGGGGTTTAGTGATTAGATTAATACTTTGTGTTGTGGGGGGATGGCGTTTTAGGGGTTAATAGGTTAATTACGTAGATTGCGTTGTGGGGGGATGGCGGATTAGGGGTAATATGGTAATAAGTTACTTTGCGTTGTGGTATGTGACAGTTTAGGGGTTAATAGTGTTGATAGGTACTTTGCGTTGTGGGGTATGACAGATAAGGGGTTAATACATTTATCAGGTACTTTGCGAGGGGTTAACAGTTTAAATAGGTAGATTGAATTGTGGGGGGATGGCGGTTTGGAGGTTAATATATTTTATTAGTAGTTGCGATGTGGGGGGATGGTGAATATAGGGGTTTTGATGTGTGAGGTTCATTTCTGGGAGGCGGGTTAGACTATTACTGGCGATTAAACATTTTTTTGTTTTTTACTTAGGCTCTGGCAGTTCATATACGTAAGTTTGTTCGACCTAAATCATGAAAGAAAATGTTTGGGTTTTATGTCCCTTTAAAAAATGTTTAAGTTATTCCTGCAGGATTGTCAAAGGTTATCATGTTGTAACCTTGTTGTAATGCAGGTTTCCTTCTCTGCTGAGGTCAATTAGGCACAGTTATAAATGGGTAATTAGAGTGTGAAGTCTAGTAGTGTTAAATCTGGACTTTCCAGAGTGAAATTACAGAAAAAAGGGACAAAATAAATACATTAATTAAATAATAAAATAAACATATAAAGCCTACTGCAAATTATTTACTTCATATAATTAAAAAATTTGGGGTAGATTACAAGTGGCACTCTAAGGTTAGCGCGCACAGGATATTAAAATATTGCACCCGCATTAATTTGTACGTGTATTACAAGTTGAAAGTAAACATGACCGCATGAGAGCAAACTAAATTTGGGCTTGTCGGGTTAGCGGCAAAACACCACTGAAGACCTCGCGTAATGGGTTAGGGTAACATTAAAACACATTAAAACAACATAAGCACAATAAAATAAAGTGTTACACTCATATAACAATATTAAATATTAAAAATAAAAAATTATAATTGTTTAAAGGTATATGATATATGACAAGGTATTTGAATGGAAAGGGCTATAATGGATATATGTTAAACAGTAGCGTTGGGCTATAATTCTTACATCTCTATCTTAAATTCTGCTCTCACAATACAAAATATAGACCAAAAACTCTACAAAGAAAATGCTAAGAAAGAGTGCTTCCAACAAAGTATTAGTTCTATAAGCTTAAATACACTGAAGTAATAATAATAACTAGTTCCAGCCCTCTATAAGAACTATTCTCATAATGACACAAATTACTATCAAGTATCGGTTTCTGAAAGCAATACAAGGAACATTTTTTAAAGACAGTCAGCTAGATTACGAGTTTTGCATTATGAGGGGTGCGGTACTAACTTGCACTTTATTCTCACCACTCACTTCCCTACAGCGCTGCTATTACAGGTTTTTACAAACCCGGCATTAAAAGGCAAGAAGTGCTCTTGATGTGGGGCATAATTTGCAATATTTTTAGTATGATGTGGTGGCCATTGCTATGCAGTGACATATAATCTCCTCTATCTCTTACTGGTGCGGGCTGGTCCTGCTCGGCTACTATTATTCAGTATCTTACTGTTCACTGCATATAGATTGAGCTACATGCAACGTGTAAGTTTTGTAAGATTCAAAACCAGGCCGTATTGTACCAGATATACCATTAGCCTAATATGTATCCTGTTTACTCTTATTTTTCCTTTGTTAGCCAATGTCTTTGTGGGATTGTGTGTGTGAATATGTTGCCCTGTTACACTAACGCCTATCGATTTAGCATTTGGTACCTATCACATCTATTTAACTGCCTTCCCCCAGTCCATAATGAGCCTCTTAGTTCTTAGTTCCTAAACTGTGTATCCTACTTATCATATTCGCTGTGCCAACTCCCTCCGCCTTTTCAACGCATATTATATTGCATTTTTATATATTTAAGGGTTACCTCTCCTACCTATAGTTGTAACTCTGCATTTTATTAGCCTCCTAAGCTATATCTTGTATTCCTGGTCTCCAATTTACCACCTCCCCCCCATAATGTGCCTTCCGATTCGGGAGGATTAACTATGCGGCTCATCTTGTCTATGCCGCAATTTAATTATTGTTTTTATCACTATCCCTTGCAATACAGTATAACTTTGACCTTGTTTCATACCCATAGTATTAGGTTTGCTTGGGTTCCCAGCGCAATATACCTACATATCTCAATATATGGTCCACACAGCAGAACGATATTTTCCGTAGTAATTCCTATAATGGGACAGAATGTTATCCTTATGTTCCCTACCCAATCTGGCACAACTGATCAGCACCACTTATTAGTGACGTTTAGAACTCTAAATCTATTATTTTATGCCTATATCTTTTATCATACCACTCATATGGAACAAAACTTGCTTTGCTGAGAACCACATTGTCCTTATTACAGCAAAATAATAAAAAAATCTGAGGTCCCATTAATGAGATCCACAAGTGGTCTCCTCTAAACCAGATAGCTCTCTGTAAATGTTATTATTCTATAAGATTTGGGGTCCAAAAGAGGCCTCCTAAAAGGAATTAAGGGCTTAGCTCTTTTTACTGTCATGTATTTTCTTAAATTGTTTTATCCTTTACAGCAAACGTTTACTTTACTGAGAAGATATTGCTCATTATCTATGCACTTATGATGTGGACCCTGGGTTTTGCGCTTTTGTGATAACAGTTATTGTTCATTATATGTGTGTGGTTTTTTATGTTTGTTTTTTTCCTTTCTGAATATGTGATTCATAAGATGTACCTTGTTATAAGCACTCTTGGAGCGCAATTGTATAATGCTGTACAGCCCATTGTGTATGCCAAAAATTTACCTCAATAAAAAAATAATAATAAAAAAAAAAAAAGGCAAGAAGTGAGTATAGAGCAAAATTGTGCTCCATACCGCACTCCAATACCAGCGCTGCTTAAGTCAGCGGTGAGCTGGTTGTACGTGCTTGTGCACGATTTCCCCATAGACATCAATGGGGAGAGCCAGCTGAGGAAAAGTCTAACACCTGCAAAAAAAGCAGCGTAAGTCTTAGTAGGGCAGTCCCATTGATTCCTATGGGGAAACACATTTTATGTTTACACCTAACACCCTAACATGAACCCGAGTCTAAACATCCCTAATCTTACACTTATTAACCCCTAAACTGCCGCCCCTGCCATCGCCAACACCTGCATTATACTTAACCCCTAATCTGCCGCTCTGGACATCGCCGCCACCTACATTATACTTATGAATCCCTAATCTGCTGCCCCAACATCGCCGACGCCTACATTATATTTATTAACCCCTAATCTGCTGCCCACAACATTGCTAACACCTACATAATGTTAAAATCCCTAACCTAAAAATAAAACCAACCCAATAAACCCTTAAAAAAACCTAACACTAACCCCCTGAAGATCCACTTACAGTTTTGAAGATCCGACATCCATCCTCAACGAAGTCGGGAGAAGTCCTCATCGAAGCGGCAAGAAGTCCTCAACGAAGCCGGGAGAAGTCTTCATCCAAGCCGGGAGAAGTGGTCCTCCAGATGGGCAGAAGTCTTCATCCAGACGGCATCTTCTATCTTCATCCATCCGGCGCGGAGCGGTTCCATCTTCAAGACATCTGATGCGGAGCATCCTCTTCCAACGACGACTACCCGACGAAAGAAGGTACCTTTAAGTGACATCATCCAAGATGGTGTCCCTTAGATTCCGATTAGCTGATAGAAATCTATCAGCCAATCGGAAAAAAGGTTGAAAAAATCCAATTGGCTGATGCAATCAGCCAATAGGATTGAGCTCGCATTCTATTAGTTGTTCCAATGCATTACGAATCTTGACGGGATAGGGTGTACCGCTCACTTTTTGGCCTTCCAGGACAAGCTGGTAATACCGGCGCTATGGAAGTCCCATTGAAAATAGACTATACGCAAATTGCGTAAGTTGATTTGCGGTAAGGCCAAAAAAGTGTGCGGTGCCCCTAAATCTGCAAAACTCGTAATACCAGCGATAGTAAAAAAGCAACGTTATAAGGCTCAATGCTGCTTTTTTACTCATAACGCAAGACTAGCCGAGTGTTATGTGATAGAAACCTTATATGCATATTTTTTTCCTTGGAGATTAAGGTGCCTTTTAATAAAATCTTTGAATGAATGTATATTATACAATTTGTTTTTTTTATGAGTGACTGGTCAATATTAATAGAATTTAATTTTATGTATTTGTAATAAATTATTTAAAGTGAAGGTAAAGTTTTCAGATTTGGAACACATCAAAGCATTTGTTAATACTTATATAAGTTAATTGCTAACTTGTTTTCTCTATATAATTAAAATTTTGCAAAATATAAAGATTTATAATTCCCTACCGTTTCTGTTATTGACTCCTCCCAAACCCTATTTCCTGCTTTTCTGATCTTTGACGTATAGAGCGGACCCACCCGCTCTATACATCTCTCTAAAGCGCGTTCACATACCTCTCCACCGCGCATGCGCTAACCACTTCTGAATTGCGCAAATTAAATTAATGTAAACAAACAGTTCAAACCAGCTCCACTAGCCCTGTGCCCCCTTACCACACTTCCGACACAAACAGCGATATCTGTTTACTTCATGTGTCCGTGGTATCTCTACGAGGCTGGCGTCCCTGTGGAGCTGGAAACTCTACTCCTCTTCTTTTTGGGGGTGTATGTCCGTCTTGGCCAATCTCTAGTCAATGCGGCAACGGATCCTGATCCAATCACATTGCAGGATACCAGTTTCATCGGGCGGCTCAGCTGATTCCAGGCAGGTACACAAAGAAAATGTTAGCCAGATAAAGGATATATTAAAACTCACTCTTTATTAGCATCTTTAAACAGCCGTAGTCATAGCCTGATTTCTTTACTCTGTTGCAGTACTCCAAAGACTGTTGAATTTTAAAGATGCTAATAAAGACTGAGTTTTAATATATCCTTTATCTGGCGAACATTTTCTTTGTGTACCTGCTTGGAATCAGCTGAGCCGCCAGATGAAAACGGGTAAAAGTAATTTCCTCACCGCTTGTAGCCGTATTGTCTGTAGGAAGCCTAGTTCTTATTATTTTTTGAAGATAACAGTACGCATGCGCAAATCTGGAGCGCGCGTGGAGTCAAACATGAGGAAAGAAAAAATATAGCGCATGCGCATATATTAAAGGAGGCGAATGACGTTGATTGACGGCCGCCTAACGGCCAGATTTTCAATAGGCTAACATAACAACGAGATCCACACAGGAAAAAAAAAAAAATTTCGGGTTGAATTTGCAGACCATCAAACAGTGAGTAAAAAAGGGCATAACTTTATTTACAATCATAATTAAAAAAATTGATGAATTAAACTCATATTCATTTTGAGGAAAGCATATTATTCCGGATAGAGATGAAGGTAACTTTACCTTCACTTTAAGCTTATAGAAATAATCCTTTGCTGGAAGCGTTCTTTCTTATTATTTTTTTAATGGATATATACATACATATTCATGTGTATGTATGTATATATACATATGTATATCTGTGTATACATGTATATTTATGTTTATATGTTTATATGTGTATATACATACATATATACACATGTATACATATGTATATATACTTTGGAGCTCTTACCACTCAAATACCAAAAAGCATAGAAAATAATTTACTGCTTTACTGTGTATGTACTGTAAATATTTTACATTCTAATGTTCTTGGCATAGGGGGAAATGCTCTATGTATTTTTATTTTTTTTAAATCACAATTTTTTATTAAGGTATTTAGTAAAATAACAGTCATAACATTACAACCTGAATATCATTTACATATCATGATGGGTGATGGCTCTCATTTGTAGAAGATAAAGAGATAAAAAAAAGAAAATAAGCAGCTCAAAACTGTCAAATAAATCACAGAGTACAATACATAAATAAGACCCCCAAGGGTCATATAGATGAGCTTATGCAGGAAAAATATAATAAGTGTAGATAATTAAGGAAGCTATTTTAAAGACAGACATGATATGCGATAGAACAAAAATATCACCAACTTTGTACTGGTTTTAGAATGATAGCTTGGGTTTTTTAGTTTACTTAAATGGTTACTTTAGTATCTCTTTGTCATGATATGATGCCTAGTAGGATGAAACTTTTATCTAGGCCATTTAGAACATTAGAATACTTTCTAGGTTGAGAGATACAATATTTTACTACAGAGCATAAAATACTAAATAATAGATGAGTATAAACAAAAGTATATAACTCTATATGGTGTATATAGTGAAGTAGGAAATAAAAAAAAAATAAACAAACAAATATAGAGCGGGTTAACACCGCTGAATAAGCACCACAAGGGGTGAATGAAAATATTTAAAAGGGAGTGGGGGCGGGCCCTAGTCCAAGCCTAAGCCTGGGCCTGGCAATGGGGATGGGAGGGCGGAGCCAGCAAGAACAGAGTAAATATTTTTTAATATGAACTTAATCTCGGTTAACACAACCTATGTGCTTAAATAGAGTGGACATAGAAACATATGCGCACATACTATAATAACAAACAATATTAGGTTCTGTTTAAATCAACCCAAGAGTCCTGATTGCTTTTAACTAAGTTAGTGATGCAGGTTTTCATAGCAAATGGAGTGGTAATTGACCCAAACATTAATAAGGAAAGACAGAATGCCTGGGAACTAACAATTTTGAGATACATATGTAAACAAATTAACATACAGTATAATCGAAATGTAGTTGTACAGCTAGAAGACATATCTCTCCATTAGTCGGGTAATACACGATAAAGTAGAATATAATAGATGGTACATAACAAATAAGATAGCAACTGGGAAAGGAGGCTTATGATATGAATTGCAGGGTGAGTTAATCTGCTTGTTTAACCTAAATACAATAATACACTTTACAGCATGTCTCATCCTAAGATAACGAACCCCAACCAATGATAGGCAAGTCATCAAGCTATATTTAAGTATAGTGTTTTGGGCCACAGCCGGTGATCTTGTATGCAAGCGCTCCCTTTGTTGTAAAAATGCGCAGGAACCTGAATATGCCAATTTTCCAAAGCTGTGTGAACTATAAAAATATGTGGGAACTTAGTAACCTATGAAATGGATCCATTACGATACAAGTGGGCTACAGGGTTTGCTTATAATATACCATGTATCTCTATATGGGGCCACATGTAAAAATCAGACACAGAAATCGTCATAAATACTTGCACTACGGGCATAATATATATGAATGGTCCCAACTCATAGAGTCCTATGGGGTGTCGGCAGTAGTATCATCCTATCCCCAATCGAAGTGCCATGAAAACTGGGCATCGCAGAAGAGTGTGCCATCGAGGGTAGAGTTCTGGTCCCAACATACTTGTCAAAACTGGAGAGCCGCGGTGTATGTGAGAGCGCATATTCACCGCCGATAAAACCTCTGAACTTACAGAAAAGCGGTCAGATCTGTCAGGTAAGACCACTTCAAAGCATTGGTTACTCTTCTTTCTCGGGCGGTCGGCCGCATCCGCCCGGTCTAGCAGGAATATTGCTTCCATCATGGTCTCCTGTATGCAATTTTGAGCAGGCTCTTTCCCTTCGTCAACAGGTTGTATACTATTGCTCTGCATACCTTGTTGAGCTATGACATCTATTTTGAAATCGCTGTCGTCTTTCTCTTTATGCCGGGCTCTCACTAAATCAATGAGTTGAGCAAAGTTGCTATCGATCTTTTTAGCCAGGATGGCCAATAAGTCTTTAACATTTGCATGAGGCTTCATATCCATGTTGGATTCTTATACTTGTAGTGCGTGCTGAGAAGTCCCGGCAGTAATCAATGTATAGATTTTAGGTATGATGTGTAGGAGTTTCCTAATATGGCGGTTTGTTTGATCTCACCGTAACAACATGCCAGCAGGCCTTAGTACTATTGCTCTATCAATTGCTTAGGATTCTTGTCCATAACTGGCCTATCTTCTAGTATAAAGTAAGATCCAATTATGGGGATAACATAGGAAATACTTAAAAAGTCTTGTTATGCCAAAAATAAAGATTTTTTATGTCAAATGCCGGGAGCTCTAGAATTGCACATCCTGCTAGCTCAGCTGTTGGCTCCGCCCCCGTTCTATGTATTTTTAAATAGATATTCATATATACCTATACATATTCATATAGATATATAGGTATAGATATATATTTTTTTTTTAAAAAATACATCAGATGTATATAGAAATATATATTTAAAAATAAATGGAACATTTTCTTCTATATGAAGAACATTGGAATGTAAAATATTCATAACTACCTTTGGGTTATCACTGTCAGATTAGCGCATGAGCGATAAGTCTTAGTTTTTTTATTTGCGTCCTCCATTAAAGCCTTTGGGGAGAAAAAGTTAGCACGGTCGTTATATGCGAACTACCGAAGTTAACACGTGTCGTGTGTTGTGTGTTGCTTAAGCGCAAACATTTTACGTGATTGGAAAGGTAAAATTTTCTTTATTTGCTTATATAAACAAAACGTTACCTTTCCAATCATGTTGGACTTTACCTTATATTGTCTGTGCTTAAAAGCTTTGCAGTGTGGCGGTCGGATTTTGCTTGCCTGGTTAAAATTTGCTGTATACGGAGTTCCTATCTCAGAGAGGATACAAGCATTTTTGCAGGACAAGCTACACGTGATATGGTTGGGGCAACACGAGATCTGCAATCTGCAGCCGGAGGAACTGGTCAGTGTGCTGACCACTGCAAGTGTCAGCCTGCTTTTTTGCACCACGACCACAACACTAAGTGCAAACACAATTGTGCGTGATTTTTAACCTTCTTTTGCACACATTACAGACAATGTAATACACTATGAGGCACCCCTTGTTTTTGATGCTTCTGTTTAACCCTTTGCTTGGACTGACTTGGTATATGATGACTTTAGCTTGTTTGTGGCCTCTGCGTTTGTTTACCTTTACCCTGGATACCTCTACTATCAGAACATCTGCATTAAGTAACTTATGCAAGTTAAAGGCCGGATTAAAAGTGGAGCGTTAATTAAAGCTCCTGCTCGAGCGATAATTGCACTAGAAGTAAGCTTTTTGTACTCGTCGGGTTGCACAAAAAGCTGAAGTTAGAATATTGTGTGCGTGTTCATGTATTCCCTCATAGAAGTCATTGGAGAAACAAAAAGAACAGAATAGGTTAACACACTACATGGGCGCAAACCCGATTGCATAGTCTTGTGCGCTAACCAGACATGAAAATATGAATATTTCACATTCCAATGTTCTCTCTCTATATATATATATAATTTGTTTGCACAAATATATATTTATACCTATGTGTATATATATATATATATAATGACATAGCTGATCCAAACACCTAATTATTTATAAATGAAAATCATGGAAATTGTCAGGGGTGCCTAAACGTTTGCATACGACTGTATATTACTAAATACAACAATATGGTCCTATTTTGATTTATAAGGAGTCTGGATAAAGACATCCATTACATTACACCCAAAAAAAAAAAAGCAAATAGTGACTTCAAAATGTATAGTGTTCTAGTAAACAAGTAATCTTTTTTTGGGACTAGTAGCATTTGTATGGATACTGCCTGGCACATTTCATTTGTTGTCCCCTAGGAAAACTTTCTGTGGATGTCCATGCCAGAGCAAAGAGATTTAGATAACTGTGCCCTGGGCAACTTCTTGTTTTTAATTTGACTTGTAATATAAAGAATGCCACCAATTTATAAAGAAACTGAGTCTATTTAATTCTCACAAAAAAAACATTATTTAAAATTGTGTCATCTCTTCCATATGTATTAATCTATTAATTAATTTAGCTTCAAACACGTTTGCAGATGTATAAGTAATCTTGTCATTCATGTGGTACAAGTTTTGAATTTTTGAAATTGTAATTCATTTAAATTTACTTCTACATTAACATTTGATACTAAACAAGTTTCATGTGTGAATGTTTTATTACAATTGGACAGGAGCAGGTCATTTATAAATGTTAGGATATATATAAATCCTATGGCAAATATTAAAATTCTGGATGTCTATTATTTATTATAGCATAATCTGTGGCATAATCAGGTTTATCATATTTCCTTATCTCCTTCGCATTTAAATCTAAAGATGTGTCACTGTTTTCACTGACTGTGCTATGTCTTTTTGCATGGACCATGGAATTAATAATTAACGAAAGACCTACATCCTATGGGACCTGCAACTTATTATAAGGCTGAACTAGCAGCAGCAGGTGATAAAAAGTGACACTAAAAACCTTCAGTTGTGTTACTGTAGAATAACATATCAGCCAAGTCTAACCATTTTTATAACATATGGTTACTAACAATCTCCTTTCTGCTACAAAAAAAGGCTACTACTCTATACTCATCTTACTTGACATCTCTGCTGTCTTTGACACTGTTGACCATCCCCTTCTCCTACAGACTTTATGCTCTCTTGGGCTCTGTGACGCTGCCCTCTCCTGGATTCACTCTTATCTCTCTAACAGATCCTTCTCCGTCTCTTTTGCTGGTGACTCCTCCTCTCCATTGCCTCTGTCTGTTGGCGAACCTCAAGGCTCTGTCCTGGGTCCTCTACTCTTCTCTATTTACACTTCTTCACTGGGTAAGCTCATCAACAGCTATGGCTTCAACTATCATCTCTATGCTGATGATACCCAGATCTACCTATCCACCCCTGCACTCTCTCCTTCTGTCAATTCTCACATCAGCGACTGCTTATCTGGCATTTCCTCCTGGATGGTCTCTCACCACCTAAACATAGACCGAGCTACTTCTTTTTTTTTTTAAATTCATTTTTATTGGGGTATTTTTACAGTAATAAAATTAAAAAGACAAAATAAGACAATCGAAAAAAAGAACGGGATGAAAAATAAAATAACCACTTTGGTGGTAAAATCATACATGAAACATAATCGAAAATACAAATACCTTATAGAATACCATTAACAAAATGAAAACATATACATATTTTATCAAATGAACATTACATCATATTCGATTGTCATCTCTTAGGAAGAATTACTTATACAAAAAAGAAACCCCTTCTGGGATACAGTAGAAATAAAAAATGTTAGATAAACATTGACCAAAAAATTAGAACTACCCAAAACTCCTAATACTTAGGTTGATCGTCTTAACCATCCTTCGGGGAAAAAGAAAAGGAAAGAAAAAAAAAAAAAAAAAAAAAGGGGAGAGGGAACGGGGCTTCTCCTGTCGCCTCTCCCCCCCTCACCCCCATGCGTCCCCCGCTCTATCCCACCTCTCTGGCATTGGACACCCATAAGGGCGGAAACAACCCATGGAGAACTAGGTCTGCAAAGGTCTGGGAGCTCAGAAATGGCTTCAATATACTCTTTTGCACTGACAATGGGTAGGACTTGATTATAGGAAGCCATCTATGCATAAATTTACCAATGAGTTTTTCGGAGGAGAGCTGAAAATGAAAAGCTTCATAAGTTATTTGGAACTGGATTTCTCTAAGAAAAAGAGTAAAGGATGGGGCCTTATACGAACGCCAATTTTTAGTTATAAGACATCTGGCCACAAGGATAATAGTTGTATACGAGTCTACCAGAAATCTTTCTAGATGTGTATTTATTCTAAAAAAAAATACCATGTCAGCAGTAAGACAGCTAGTTAGATCGAAAGACCGATTGACCCAGTACTGGATTTTCAGCCAAAATTGCCTTATTTTTGGGCAAGACCAAAACATGTGAATTATATTAGCGTTCGGATGCGAACAACACGGACAAGGGAAGATTTGGGAAGGGTAACAACGCGCCATTCTGGAAGGGGGGAAATAATATTTATTAGTAAGTTTAAAATGAGACTCTTTTACTGACACAGGAACCATACATTTGTATACTCTCTCCAAACTCTGCAAGATCCATTCAGGAGTGATAGCGGTGAATGTATTCTCCCAACTTTTACAGATTTTATCTACTGTTAATGCCCCTTGTTTAGCCAACATTATGTCATATGTGAGTGAAATTGAAGTGTAACCTTTTCTAAATTTATCAAAACAAGTGTTAATTTCGGGCCACCGGGACACCCAGTCCTCTGGTGGGGGATGCTTACTCACAAAATGCCTAAGTTGAAAATAAGCGAACAGATTGTCCCTGGGTAACTTATAAAGTTGAAACAACGAACCATATGGACTTATGAGTTGAGTTTCTGAAAAGACTTGAGCGACCCGTGACAAACCATTCTCTTCCCATTTCTCAAATAGCTTGAATTGTACCCCAGGCATAAACTCAGGATTGCCTCTTATAGGCAAGAATCTTGAGAAATGAGGATCAACTTCTAAAATTTTACAGAATTTCTGCCAGGCCACTATTATGTTTTTAACCGAAGATAATGATTTAATTTTAGGGGGAAGATGTTTAATTACATTATGCACGACCGCTTTTAAAGAAAACGGGGCAATGCATTGTTCTTCTAGTTCAATTGTCGAGAAGCAGTTTGAATCGGTTAGCCAATCAAATGCAAATTTAGCTAGCATAGCAATATTATACAGTTTTAAGCTAGGAAGGGCTAGGCCAGCAGAAGATTTTTTTTGAGTCAATTTCATCAAGGATATTCGAGACTTCTTATTACCCCATATAAATGTAACTATATTTTGATCAAACTTATTTAAATCCTTTTTTGAGAGAAATAACGGTAAGTTTTGTAAGAGATACAGGATCTGGGGGAATACGATGACTTTTATTAAGTTTACTCGTGCTGAGATAGATAAGGGAAAGGAGGCCCATAATTCAAGATTACTCTTGAGCTTCTCTAACAATGGTTCAAAATTCAAATTATACCATTTCAACGGGTCTCTGTGAAAAATAATCCCAAGATATTTAAGTCTATCTACCACTTTAAAGGGGTGATTAGAGCAACTTACCCTTGACTTGGAGATCCACAATAGTTCACTTTTTCCATAATTAATTTTGTACCCTGAAAAAGAACTAAAATCCGTCAGAATTTGTAATACTAAGGGTATCTGCACTTTTGTTTTCTCTAGGAACAATAAGAGGTCGTCAGCATAAAGAAGGGTTCTGAGAGTGTGTGGCCCTATTGATATTCCGGATAATTTTTGCCTTAACCAAATAGCCAAAGGTTCTAGAGCAATATCGAATAGCAGGGGTGACAGCGGGCATCCCTGTCTCGTTCCCCTGCCTAATAATATCCTAGGAGATAATATGTTATTGATTAAAAGATATGATATTGGTGCCCTATACATTTTATGCACCAAGTTCATAAATTGATCGTGAAACCCAAATTGCTCTAGAACCCAAAAAAGATACTGCCATGTAATGGAGTCAAAGGCTTTTTCTGCGTCTAACGTCAGAATAGCCATATCTGTGGGAGCTCGATTTTTTTTAATTTTCTCTTTGTTCCACATGTAGTCCAGAAGCATGACTACTTTGCGTATATTTTTAGTAGAATTGCGTCCCTGAATGAAACCCATCTGATCTGGGTGTGTAATCTCGCCTAATCCTTTCGCCAGTCTATCTGCAATGATGGAGGTTAAGATTTTATAATCGGTGTTAAGCACCGATATTGGTCTATATGATGCTGGATCTTCTCTTTCCTTATCTTTTTTAAGAATTAGGGTAATATTAGCAGCTGTAAATAGATTAGACATGGTTTTATTAGAAGAGAAGTAGGCATTGTATAGCCTTTCCAATGTGAAAATGACCTCATGAGAAAGTATTTTATAATATTCTGAGGGAAGAAAGTCAGGTCCAGCTGCCTTATTTAGTTTTGTTTTTTCTATTGCTTTAAGAATTTCTTCCCCCGTGATGTGTGCATTTAGTTCTAAGAGACGATCTTTGGACAATTGGGGAAGTTTGATCTTTGATAAGAAGTTATCCATGTTTAACAAATTAACATCTGTTTTATTGTAGAGATTTTGGTAAAAGTTATGAAAAACCTTTCTAATGTTTTCACTATCCCTGTATCTTTGGTTACCATCTTTAATAGCCATAATGTAGTTTTTACTCTTCTTATTCCTTGTTAAGTTAGCGAGATGTTTTGCTGAAATCCCATGGTATCCTTTAAACTTTAGGTTCAATTTAAGTTCTTCTCTATGCGATCTTTGCTTGATGAAGACCTCACGATTATTTTTGGCTTCGCAATACTTATTCCAGTTACTAGCTGACCTGGTATTGTAGAAATTTTTAAGAGCGTTTTTCACATGGTGTGCTAATTGAATTTCGGTTGCCCTATTTTTTTTATTCAAAGTGTATAAATAAGATTTAATTTCCCCTCTCAATACAGCCTTAGAGGCCTCCCAGAATAGCTCGATGTCATTTAGTTGGGCAATATTAAAGGTGACATAATCCCTCCATTTTTGCTTTAGCCAGAAAACAAATCTAGGATTATTATAAAGAAACCTCGGGAATATAAAACTTTGGTTTTTGTCTTTTGGCTTGTGCAAAGATGGGAAGGCTAATGAGATAATAGCATGATCTGATATAACTATATCATTAATTTCAGGTTTAACTTTTAGAATGGAGAGAGATTCTGAAATTAAAAACATGTCAATTCTTGAAAATGTATTGTATACTTTAAACTCACAGGAAAATGTTATTGAATCTGGATTCTCAATACGCCAGATGTCTAGGAGTTTAAGTTTCTGTGAAAATTGTTTCAAACATTTTGCCCTTTTGTTATACTCTTTTGAATGTTTCTGAGTTAATCTATCTATTTCAGGGCATGCAGCGATATTAAAATCACCCCCTAGAATCAGATTCTGAGAAACGAATGGAAATAGTTTAAGTTTGATTTCCTCCCAAAATATGGGAGTATGAGCATTTGGTCCATAAATATTACAAAAAACAAAGTCAACATTGTTAATCACAATTTGTAAAATAATGAATCTAGCTTGCGGGTCACGTTCCACTTTTTTAATTGTATACTCCAAATTTTTATGTAAGAGAATAGCTACACCTGCCTTTCTATTATTGACTGGGGTGGCAATGACCTCTCCCACCCATTTTATCTTTAATTTCAGAATCTCTGAATCTTTTAGATGTGTCTCTTGTAAAAATACTACCTCTGGGTGATGTTTAGCTAATGTTTTAATAATAAGTTTACGTTTCATTGGGGAAGTTATGCCACCTACGTTCCATGAAAGTATATTAAGGTTTTGGCACATATTTAAAATCAATCAGCTTTACTGGAGCAAGACGGATAAAAGAGCCATACACGCGACCCGTGTGGAGGGAAGAGACGAGCAAGGAGCGAGGGGAAGAGAGAACAGAGGAAAAAAAAAAAAAAGGGGGGAAAAACCATATTTCTAAAATACTAAAAAGAAAAAACACCAGTACTACAACATCGTACCATTTATCTAAATTCTTAAATGTGCTAAGGCATTCAGACATAATATAGATGAACCACATAGGATTTTCAAAATAACTATCTATATTCCTTTCGGGGAGTCTTTCCCTTATATTTCCTTTTCCTTTACCTCCTCCCCCTTCCTTCAAATAAAACTCCATACACGGTCAATTAGTCCCTACGATATTCCTTGCTGCCAAAAATTCCTGCGCTTCACCTATAGTATTGAGCGTGATTTGTTTGTCTTGAAATTCCAAGACAATTTTAGCCGGATATAATAGACGGGCCTTAAAGCCATTATGAATAAGCTGGGAGCAGTAAGGGGCCATTAATTTCCTCTTAGATGAGGTTTCGCTAGAGAAATCTTGAAATAATAATAGTTTGTTGTTATAAGGGCATCCTTTTTCTTATAGGCTTTCATAATTTCCACTTTGTCCTGGAATTTCAAGTATTTAACTATACTCATCCTATTTCGGGGTGAACCATTTGAATTATTTTTGGGGGGACCTATCCTGTGGGCTCTTTCCACAATTAGCGGTAATAGAGCAGGGGCAAAACCTAAAGCTTGTGGGAGCGTTACTGATGTAAATTTCATTAGGTCTTTATATTCTATCATTTCAGGCAAACCT
Source organism: Bombina bombina (assembly GCF_027579735.1). Classification (NCBI taxonomy): domain Eukaryota; kingdom Metazoa; phylum Chordata; class Amphibia; order Anura; family Bombinatoridae; genus Bombina; species Bombina bombina. The sequence goes on along the minus strand of NC_069501.1, from coordinate 238,236,554 downwards.
ATAATTCTTATATTATTTCGCCTGGAGCGATCCTCCAGATCCTCCAGGCGATTAAGTAGGGTATTAATTTGAGATTCTTGTGCATGAATTTGCGAGTCTTGGGTGTTGGTTAAATCCTCTAAGTCTGAGATCCTATTCTCAGCCTCTGCCAATCTATTAGAAAAATGTCTCACTTCGGTGGAGAGAGCTAGGATGTGGGTAGAGATATTAGCTAGTTCCATTTTGATATCATTGAATTGAGGCGCTATCAACTCAGATAATTGTGTTAATATAGACTGTGGGTCTGGTAAAGGGTTACCCATCTCTTGTATCTTGAGCTTTTGTTTTTCGATCTTTTATTTTGGGGGGCATTTTTGGTGAACTGTGTTTCCCTTGTGTCATGAATTTTTCCATAGGTCAGTGAAAAAAACCACTTATGAGCAACAAAAATATATATATCTCTATATGTATCTACCTCTTTTAGGTGTGATAGTGTGTGTGCATGGGCCGTTATGGGTCCAGTGAAAGTTGAAGTGTTAACGTGTAATATTACTTCTTTCTACTATGACAAAATCGATCGTGAAAAGGTGGACTATACCTACAAAATAAGAAAAAAGGAAAAAAAAGAAATAAAACAATATCTTTAAGTGAACGTGCGTGTGAAAAAAAAAAAAAAAAAAAAACACAAAAAACAGAGTGGCCCCCCCCTATAAGGAACAAGATTTGCTCTGCTCGGGATTTTAAACTTCTTTCTTTTCCTTCCTCCCTTCCTTCTGTCCTCTCTCTGCCTCCCCCTCTCTCTTCCTCTCTCAGAAAAAGAACCTCATTAATGGTAAGGGGCTAAATTTATAAATACTTCTTAGACAGCAATGATCTATTAATTGCCCTTTATAAAATAATTTTTCTTCTCTTATCTCTCTTTTATCACTTTTCCTACTCCTTACACCCTTTTCCTGTGGGGAATTGCTCTTTCAAGAATCTCTTTTGGGCTTTACATAAGTATACTTTTACTCAAATACTGAGAATATAAACTTAAGAAACGAGCTGATTATTATGTCACAATACACCAGTCCTAACTCTCTGATGGCTGCTTTATTACTTTTAATATTATTCTTGTTTTTTTTTTTTTCCCCTTTTAATATAAAAATAAATTTCTGAAAAAAATACAAACAATTCACAAGAAGCTGGTTCTACTTTATAGCTGAATCTAATTTCAGCTTTGCAATTTACGAACTGAGATATTTATTCAAACACTAAGAATAGGAACCTTTTAGCAAAGAGCTAACAATATTGTGTCCAATGCGGCAGTCCTAATTCTCTAATGGCAGCCGTAATACTTTTGATACTATTCTTTCTACTTTAGCACCATGGAGAGACACATGAGGATTAATAGACTTCAGCACACTTAGGTCTTTTTAGCAATGTTCAACTTGTAAATATCTTCTCCATATATCAGAAACTTTAGGTAACCAGGTGAGTCTCTGAATAAAGTATGAGCAGATCACGAAAAGCTGATACTGCTTTATCCCTTCAGTAGTTGCACAAAAAAAAAGATACTGTGAAGCTATAGATACTCCAAATAAAAAGCTGGTAGACTCTGCAACAACGATCCCAAAATTGGTAATGATTAATGTAATTGTCACATAGTCAGCTATCAGTATAGCAGTAACGGTTGTCACCTCAACAGCAAACATACAATGTCAGGCACCCTCCATTCATGAGCCCACCGGCTCAAGTGTAAGATACTGGGAACCAGGACTTGGTGTAATACTTGCAGTTTCTTGGGGAGTATAAGGATCCAAACCAATACCACAGCCCGAGTTTCCACTTTGAGAGATCTGAAGAGAGAGCGCGTGCCCACTTGAAGCAAGGTACTGCTTACGGCCGATGATCCGTGTCTCGTCAAACAAGAGCTGTTCTTTCGGTAGCCGGCGGGCAGAAGGTTTACTCCCAGGGGATAGGGGGTGACACTCGGATCTCTCCGTGAGTCAGCAACCCCTCTCAACCACAAGCGAGCAACTTCCGCCGCCCGGCCTGGGGCTCGTCCTTTACTTTCGACCGGACCACTGCTTCAGTATCGGATATCCCTCTGGTGGATCACTTACGCCTGTGTGATACTTCTGTAACAGCAGCGGATTACACCGCACGTCTTTTAGGCTTCCTGCAGCTTGACGCCAGAAGGCGATTCTGTGCCCAAACAAGCCCAGGTGAGTGTAGGCCTCGGGGCTGTAAGCGTGGGGAGATGGAGCGCGGGTACTCTGTTCCAGCAACCGCTCTGGAGGATCACTGTGACGTGAAGGCTCCTCCCCAAACAGGAAGTCTCAGACCGAGCTACTTCTAATCCCCCCCCTCTAACTCTACTACAGTTTCTAATTTTTCCATCACTGTTGGCGGCACCACTATCTCCTCATCACCCGCAGTCTGCTGCCTTGGAGTCACACTTGACTCAAATCTGTCCTTCATTTCCCACAATTGCTCTCTTCATCCTGCCCCAACCACCTATGGAATATCTCCAAAATTAGTCAGTTTCTGAGCACTGAAACTACTAAACTGCTAATCCACTCCCTGGTAATTTCCCAACTTGACTACTGTAAAAACTTACTATCTGTCCTCCCTCTCTCCCGCCTCTCTCCCCTTCAATCCATCCTAAATGCATCTGCAAGGCTAATCCACCTCTCTCGACGCTCTGTTTCTGCTGCACCTCTGTCACGCTTCTAGCTCTGTCCCTTTAAGGCTTGCCTTCTATGCCCTATAAATGGCTCCTCCTATCTAGTTACCTTGCTAGGTAATGAAGTTTTTTAGAGGAACTCCTACTTCCGCTTTCTAGCCTGTAGGTGAACGCTTGCTACGTTCTCCCCTAAGCTACTCGCTACCCTCCTGCCTTTCTCCTGGAGACCCCTGCAAGCCCTCGGTCTCTCTCACAGAACAAAGCCGCATCAAGCACTCACTCTCAGACCGGCTACCTGCTCTATCAACCTTTCCGCTATTCAGTGCCTGTGTGATCCGCTAACGTCATCCCAGCAGCTCCTGAACTGCAGCACCGGACACTCTCCCTCTCTGCACAGCTCCTTGCAGCTTTGGGTAAGTGTATTTATTGCATAACTATTATATCATACCTGCTGTTTGCTCATATTAACCAGCTTTGCTGCCTGCTACCTCTGCTGTGTGTCGTTGTTAACTCAAAGCATTTCACTGCAGCACTTGTGCAAGGTTTCAGATGTGTCTATATAATACTACCTCCACTTGAATAATCTTGGCTCTATACTGCGCTACTAATTAGTCTCCAGCTTTGGCAGTGATCATATTAGCTGTTGCTCCACGTTATAGCATTCTCCTATGTGTACATATAGGAAATGCAGCTTTCTACTATGAATCTATCTGTACATATATATATGAACTGTTGCTCCTAGAAAATCATCCTTCTCTGTATATATATAATATCTGCAGCCTTCTGATGAACTCACTTGCACACTGATGAATTGTTTCACCTTACAAAACCAAACTTCTTTGTATATAAATATATATAAATTTTCTGTCTTTCTCTTTGATGAACTGTTACTCTCTGTTTAAAACATATATATGAATTGCAACAACAGTCTCCCACATTGATGAACTGTTACTCCTTGCTCCTCACTTATATATATGAATTACAACAACAGTCTCCCACATTGATAAATTGTTACTCCATGCTCCTCACTTATATATATGAATTGCAACAACAGTCTCCCACATTGATAAACTGTTACTCCTTGCTCCTCACTTATATATATGAATTGCAACAACAGTCTCCCACATTTATAAACTGTTACTCCTTGCACCTCACTTATATATATGAATTGCAACAACAGTCTCCCACATTGATAAACTGTTACTCCTTACTCCTCACTTATATATATATGAATTGCAACAACAGTCTCCCACATTTATAAACTGTTTTCCTTGCGCCTCACTTATATATATGAATTGCAACAACAGTCTCCCACATTGATAAACTGTTACTCCTTGCTCCTCACTTATATATATGAATTACAACAACAGTCTCCCACATTGATAAACTGTTACTCCTTGCTCCTCACTTATATATATGAATTGCAATAGCAGTCTCCCACATTGATAAACTGTTACTCCTTGCTCCTCACTTATATATATGAATTGCTGTTTCCTGCATTACCCTTGGCTGCTTCTAATTGATATATTCAACCTAATTACATGGTCAGGATATCTCCCTGCTGAACTGTCTCTGCTGCTACCAGCAGGTTTGCTAGAGAGTAACCTTAGTGTTCCATATAATTTGTTGTGTATTCTTTATGCTTACATCCTGCCAAGAGTAAAATGACTACTGTATATCGTCATCCCACAGTCTATGAGCATAACCGAATTCTGATAATAACATACAGAGAATTCAGGTCTGGTGTGAGACTGTGTGGCATCTGTAAGCCCTGATTGGATACTAGGCCTTAGTTACAATTCAGTATCACTTCTATCTGCTATAAAAGGTAGAAGCCTCACAACCTCTCTGTGAGTCCCTTTACTGTCTCCCCATTCACAGCAGAATTAAATTCAAAATTCTCACCCTGACCTACAAAGCCCTCACCAATGCTGCCCCACCCTATCTGTCCTCACTCATCAACAAATATACTCCAGCCCGTCCCCTAAGATCCAACAACGATCTACTCCTTGCCTCTTCTACCATCACCTCTTCCCATGCTAGACTACAGGACTTCTCTCGTGCCGCACCAACCCTCTGGAACGCACTTCCTCGAGCTGTCAGACGTTCCCCTAACCTCTCCTCCTTTAAACGTTCCCTAAAGACCTTTTTGTTTAGGGAAGCCTATCACCCGACTCATTAACAAATGAACTTCACTTACCTAACAGTTGCCCTCATCTATCTCCTCACTAATATCATTCTCACCTTTGCAGTCCCCACCTCCTGTTTCCCATCCTCCTACCCATCTAGATTGTAAATTCCCACGGGAATAGGGCCCTCAATTCCCCCTGTATTTGTCTGTAAAATTGTGTCTCTTATTGTATTGTTTCTCAGTTGTACTTTTATCCTTGTACCCATGGGCAGCGCTGCAGAATCTGTTGGCGCTTTATAAGTAAAGAATAATAATAATTTTTAAAATAAATAAACATTCATTTTACTGCAGTTGTTTTTCAATAGCAAAACTCCACCCACCATTTACCTTATTTGGAGGAGCCAATCTGGGATTGAGTCTGCAGACAACAAGGTTAGCCACAGTCATAATGTTAGTATAAAGTACATTGTATTGTAGTGATTATCAGCTAAAGACAATTATTGTAAGATATGTAGCAGGATTGGCCTTGAAAAATCAGCATAGTGCATTTTCAAAAGTGTTTACTTTCCCTTTAAATCAAGCAGCTCAAGCAGTATGGCAGCTGTCAAATAAAAGTTATTACTGTCAATGGAAACTGGAACAAGACAAAATATTCAATGCAGAGAAACTTTATCTCTTCCTTGGTTTATCCTGCCACCTGGGGCCGGCTCCAGGCAGGTGCAAGAGGTGGGACGCACTCAGCCTCGCAATTTGTCCGGCCTCGCACTTGCCACACACTTGCCCTGCTTTGGCCTGATCAGGTTGACTGCGAGCGCTGTAGCCTTGAAGGATAGCCAGTTTAGCTGGAATACTACAATAACCGGGGATAGGGATGGGCGAATGTGTTTATATCCGAATTTGAATGTTAGAACGAATGTTATTGTAGAAATTCTATTTACATAATAGAATGTTAATAAGAACGAATATTCTTAAAAATTCTATTATCGAATGTTATTTACAGTTTTCAAATGTCGCATATTACATTTATAAAACACAGTTGTAGACTAGAAATACTATTTCAAATTCGAATGTCACATTCAAATTCGAATATCACATTCAAATTCGAATATAGCATTCAAATTTGAATATTACATTTATTAAAAACATTTTTAGACTAGAAATACTATTTCAAATTCGAATGTTACATTCGAATATGAATTTAAAAAAACACAGTATTAGACTAGAAATGCTATTTCGAATTCGAATGTGACATTCAAATTCAAATGTAGCATTTGAATTTGAATATTACATTTATTAAACACATTTGTAGACTAGAAATACTATTTTAAATTCGAATGTGACATTCGAATTCGAATGTCACATTTCGAATTCGAATGTTACATTTCGAAATTGAATGAATATATAGCTAAACATTCTATTATTCGAACGAATATGTTCGAATTTTATTGAAAAATTTGAAAACGAAAATTAGATTTGAATGAACGAATGTATCAACATTCATTTTAAATTTTGAATATTTAGAAACATTCGCCCATCCCTACCCAGGGATAGCTAAGTGATATGATTATGTGCATGAGCTAGGCCCACAATATAGTATATTGTAGCGGTGGCGCCAGAGGTGCAGTTGAGAAGGGTCGGTGGTGTCTTGAAGTTGTTAAGAGGAGAGTGGCAATGCCAGTGGGAGTTGATGAGTTGGACGTGCAGCCAACCGAATGGCATGTGGTGGGTGACTGGACGAGTATGGAGGAGGAGAACAACGAGCGCAGTCCAGACAAAAAATGCACTGAGTCTGGCAGTGTCAGAAGTGGACGAAGAAGTTCAGCCTGTGCAGGTACATACAATCTCAGCTGCATTTATTTCAGCCAGTGAGAAATGGAAAATATTTTTCTGCAATGATCTGCACTCTCTGTGTGACACTGGGAGAGTGGGGATGGAGGGTTAATTATTTGTATTAGTACCAGGTACATTAAAGCTCAGCTGCATTTATTTCAGTCAGTGGGGATTGGGAAATATTCTACAGTCTGCACTCACTGTGAGTGACACTGGGAGAGTGAGAGGGTTAATTGGTAATGGTACCGTGTACTAGTGCCTGTCTAAATTTATGATGTGTGTCAGTGGGGCATTGGGTTAATAATACTGTAATAAAATTCATTACAGAATTTATAAATAGCTTTAAAACAAAAGTTAAATGCTTTAGATCGTGTTTTTAATGACACTAGCATGAGATCTGTATTTTATATACCACAGACTGTATTTTTGCCCATTGACAGACAGAGACCACTCACACTGGTTACAGCTGCATTGTTAAAGGGACATTTTTTTAATTCAGGATTCAGATAGAACATACGGTACAATTGTAAGCAACTTTATGAATTACGTCTATTATCATACTTGCTTGATTCCCTTTATGTCCTTTGCTAAATGAGCAGCAATGCACTACTGAGAGCTAGCTGAATACATCTAGTCAGCCAATCACAAGAGACAAATATGTGCAGACACCAGTCATCAGCTAGCTCCCACTAATGTAGGATATGTACATAATCTTTTCCAAAAATAGATACCAAGAGAACAAAGCACATTTGAAAATAGAAGTGAATTTAAAAGTGTCTTAAAATGACCTGCTCTATCTGAATCATCCAAGTTTAATTTGGACTTTCCTATCCCTTTAATGAGTAAAACCCAGCCTTTAGATTTCATTTGTATTTATTTTTTGCTGTGCAAATAAAGTAAAATTTTATAGAAAGTAATGTTCATGAAATCTGCTAATTGTAATTGGTTTAAAGAAGAGATTGCATCATGCAGATCATGATGTTGAAGTTGTAGTTATTTATACCATGTAAGACGCAGCATGAGAACTAGTCTGTCTCAAGTTTAGTGGGTTTTGCTATGTTGCTTTGAATATTTTTTATTTAGTCATGATGAAATCCTGCCAATTTAGGGACTGTAGTCTGCTGCTTGCAGTGAGTAAGATATTATAGCATGCACTGCATATATAAAAATGCTGCAATTAGTCTGCTGCTTGCAGTGAGTAAGATATTATAGCATGCACTGCATATATAAAAATGCTGCAATTAGTCTGCTGCTTGCAGTGAGTAAGATATTATAGCATGCACTGCATATATAAAAATGCTGCAATTAGTCTGCTGCTTGCAGTGAGTAAGATATTATAGCATGCACTGCATATATAAAAAATGCTGCAATTAGTCTGCTGCTTGCAGTGAGTAAGATATTATAGCATGCACTGCATATATAAAAATGCTGCAATTAGTCTGCTGCTTGCAGTGAGTAAGATATTATAGCATGCACTGCATATATAAAAATGCTGCAATTATTCAAAAGAAACTGTGTGGCATTTATTTTTTATAAAGTAATATTGGAAAAACATGCCACATGCAGGCACCAAGATGCAACAAAAATGCAATGTAACTGCATTCATTAGTTAAAAATGATAAGCAATGTCTCTGCATCATTTGTTTGTAATTATATATATATACACATACATACTTGTAAGTATGTGTGTGTGTATTTACAACCCCAATTCTGAAAAAGTTGGAATACAGTATGGAAAATGCAACAAAAAAAAAGTCATTTGAAAAATTTAATTAATTTTTACTTTGTAAATTGAATGTCTTTTTGAAAATATACACTAATTTCTACAGCCACACAAGGAGGCCTATTTATCAAATGTCTGCCAGACCTGATCCGACAGTGCGGATCAGGTCCGCAAGACCTCGCTGAGTAATACGCTCTCCGCATTCAGCATTGCACCAGCAGCTCTTGTGAGCTGCTGGTGCAACGCCACCCCCTGTAGACTCGCGGCATCAGCCGCCAGCAGGGAGGTGTCAATCAACCCGATCATACTCGATCGGGTTGAATTCCGGCAATTCCTGTCCACCTCATCAGATCAGGTGGACAGGGTTATGGAGCAGTGGTCTTTAGACCGCTGCTACATTACTGCTGTTTCTGGTGAGCCTCCAGAAACGCGGGGCCTCAAACTCCGTACGGAGCTTCATAGTAAAAGTGTAAAAGTGTTTGTTTGTTTTTTTTTGGGGGGGGGCACAGCCAGTTTTACATTTATTATTGTTAAGCTACAAATTAAATAAAGCAATATTAAGTTATATGTGTGTTATCAAAAGCTGAGATTACAATGCTTCCTGTTTCCTAATAAAAAAAGTATAAAAAAGCTAAATGAATGTGTTAACTAGCACCTGGCCTCAAAAACCCAAGAGCCTGCCCTGCTGCCACCACACCAAACCCTAACTGCCCCTGCCTGAACCCCATCATAAACGTGGGTGGAACAAGGACAACTAAAATGCTTAAAGGGACATTATACACAAGATTTTTCTTTGCATAAATGTTTTATAGATGATCCATTTATATAGCTCATACATAGTATATAAATATAAAGTTTTGCTTATTTTTAAATAACATTGCTCTGATTTTAAGACTCCTAACCAAGCCCCAAAGTTTTAGGAGAATACCGACGTATACCTACTCCAGCTTGCTTCTGTTTGTGTGAAGGGTCTTTTCATATGCAAAGGAAAAGGGGGGATTGTCTGTTATTTCTCACTTGCAGTGGGTGTTCCAGTAACCTTTTAAACAGAGCTAAACTGGAAGCTTCTAAGTAAGTTTTTAAAAGGTTTTGTACTTGGTTTTTATTAGTATCTGTGCATATTATTCTTTATAGCAGTGTCTATTACATGCAGTTATATAAAAATTGGTGTATACTGTCCCTTTAACCAACCAGGTTTGTATAGAAAGATTATAACTAGAAGATGAACTATAAGTAAACCCGAACAATGTATGCGCCTAAAAGGTCATTGAAGTCAATAGGATGCTGGAGCACCAATAAAGTGAAGACACTAAAAAAAGGAGGTGTTGCTCTTTTTTCTCATAGTGGCTTTATTTTGTTTAGTTACAAAGGAACTAGTGATTTTTTTAATTGGCAAAATGCCTATAAATACACCCCTCACCACACCCACAATTCAGTTTTACAAACTTTGCCTCCTATGGAGGTGGTGAAGTTTGTGCTTGATTTTCTACGTTGATATGCGCTTCTCAGCATTTTGAAGCCCGATTCCTCTCAGAGTACAATGAATGTCAGAGGGATGTAAAGGGAGTATCACCTATTGAATACAATGATTTTCCTTGCAGGAAATCTTTTCATAGGTTCTCTGTTGTCGGTCGTAGAGATTCATCTCCTACTTCCCTTTTTCAGATAGACGATATATTCTCATATTCCATTACCTCTACTGATAACTGTTTCAGTACTGGTTTGGTTATCTGCTATATGTGGATGGGTGTCTTTCGGTAAGTATGTTTTCATTACTTAAGACACTCTCAGCTATGGTTTGGCACTTTATGTTGGCACTTTATGTTTTTTCATTACATTTTAGCGGGAAAAATTACGCTTGCAAGGTGCAAAATGTTGATATTTATTGCATCCTTCTTGGCGCGAGAATTTTTTTGGCGCGAAGGTACGTCTGGTGATGCAAGTTTGTCATTACCAGCATCTTAGTTGACGCTGAGTTCCTTACACAAGGTTGCATCTGCAATGACGCGAGTGTGTCATTTTCCGGATGTTGTTAGCGCCAAAAAATTTCATTTTGCATTGTGCGTCATACTAGGCGCCAAATAATTTCATTATTTAAAACCCCATTCCTATGTGCCTCTTGCCTTTTTCTATGTCAGAGGGCTATCCTGTTTGCATTTTTTTCCCATTCCTGAAACTGCCATATAAAGAAATTGATAATTTTACTTTATATGTTGTTTTTTTCTCTTATATTTGGAAGATGTCTCAATCTTATCCTGTCTCAGAAACCACTGTTGGAACCCTGCTGCCTGATAACAGTTCTACCAAAGCTAAGTGTATCTGTTGTAAATTTGTGGAGATTATATCTCCAGCTGTGGTATGTAATAGTTGTCATGATAAGCTTTTACATGCAGAGAATGTATCCATCAGTAATAGTACAATGCCTGTTGTTCCTTCAACATCTAATGTACATGATATCCCTGTGAATATAAAAGATTTTATTACTGATGTGATTCAGAAGGCTTTGTCTGCTATCCTGCCTTCTAATAAATGTAAAAGGTCTTTTAAAACTTCTCATAAAGTTGATGAAATTTCAAATGACCGACAACATACTGAATTATCTTCCTCTGATGAGGACCTATCTAATTCAGAAGATCCTACCTCAGATATTGACACTGACAAATCTACTTATTTATTTAAAATGGAATATATTCATTCCTTGTTAAAAGAGGTGTTGATTATGTTGGATATTGAGGAAACTAGTCCTCTTGATATTAAAACTAGTAAACGTTTAAACTCTGTTTATAAACCTCTTGTGGTTACTCCAGAGGTTTTCCAGTTCCTGATGCTATTTCTTATATGATTTCTAAGGAATGGAATAGGCCTGGTACTTCTTTTATCCCTTCTTCAAGGTTTAAAAAATTGTATCCTTTGCCAGCAGTTAGTTTGGAGTTTTGGGAAAAGATCCCCAGAGTTGATGGGGCTATTTCTACTCTTGCCAAACGTACTACTATTCCTATGGAAGATAGTACTTCCTTTAAGGACCCTTTAGATAGGAAACTTGAATCTTATCTAAGGAAAGCTTATTTATATTCTGGCTATCTTCTCAGGCCTGCTATTTCTTTTTTTTTTTTCTTTTTTTTATTTATGTTTTCTTTTTATTTTCATTCAAATCAACAGGTATACATATGAAATATCAACAGTTTACAATCATAGCTGGATAAATAAATCTTTAAAAGATTAATGTTAGGCTGAGTATAGCATAGCAATTGTCATGAGTATAGTCCTTGTTGTAAGATTATACCATAGTCTAATGTCCTTTAATTAATCCATCGTGTGCTGTGGCTTTAGAGCTCTTGTGATTAGGAAGAGTTAGAGTTTAGCAGGTGTAGAGGAGCTCCTGTTGTTTCAAAGAAAGGACTAATGGTATCTTTGCCCAATTGGGATGTTGGTGTACTAATCCCATGACATAGTTTATCATACGAGTGAGTCAATGAGAGTAAACTTATCTCAACAAAAATTAATACATAACATAAATTAAGGAGAGAAAGGGGAAAAGAGTAGAATGGGGAAAAGAGGGGAAATAGAAAGATATTAGGGATCTAACATGATAACCATGTACACATACCGTAGTCTCAATTCTCTGCTTCATCTAATGTTGTTTACCTGCCAACTCAACTGGCCTGTAGTTAGTATTTCTATGCATTGAACCATACATGGATCATTGCTTGTTGTATTTGATAAGGTAAGAGATGTCTTGGCGGGGGGGGGGGCTTCCCGTAGAATCTAGAGGAGTGACCGTTTGTTGATATGAATCTATGTAGCAGCGAGTGTGAAGGATTCCCATAAGAAGAGCATATCTTGATATAAGGTGATTTGGCCTATTTTGAGGTAGTGTAATCTTTCCAGGAGGAGGTTTCTTTGAACCAGTGTTATCCATTCTTGGATAGAGGGGATTAATGCAGATTTCCATTTTCTAGGGATTAGCTGATTTGCAGCATTGAGCATTAAGTGATAAAGGTGTTTTCTGATTTTACAAGTGATGGCGGGGGGTTGACATAGTAAGACTAAGTCTGGGGTGGGAGATATGTTTGTGCTTAATATTTTATTAATATGTTTAAAAATTTGTGACCAGAATGGTTTTATAAGATCGCAGTCCCACCAAATGTGGGTAATATGTCCCTCTTGTGTGCAGCCTCTCCAGCATAGCATTGACGAGTTTTTGTATATAGATTTTAATCTTGCTGGAGTTAAGTACTATCTCATCATTATCTTAATATTGGTCTCTTTAGCTTGGGCTGAGTGTGCAGAGTGTGTTAGGGTGTCGAATCTGCGTGCCCAGAGTTTGGGGGCAGTATTCGTCTTGAGTTCTAGGTCCCATCGTTTTGTGTAAGAAGGGAGATGTGGGAAAGTCATTTGCAGTATCAGTTTGTGTAGTTTGGAGATTTTTCTGGGTGTATTTTCTATTGATTGGCATATTTGTTCAAAGGGAGTGAGAGGTCGTATTAGGTCTTTTATATCCTTGTGTGTGGTCATGTAATGTCTTGCTTGGTTAAGACGGAACCAAGAGGACAGAAATGGATGATTTAAAGATTCCAGTTGGTTATTGGTCTTGATTTTGTGATTGTTATCTGTCAAGAGGTGCATAGGGAGTGATCTAGTAGGTCTTGAAATCTGGGGGAGCGTTTGGTGAAGGCCTGGAGGGAATTCTGGGTTATTTAAAAGTGTGGTGAGAGGAGAATATCGAGAGGAAATTTTGTTCAGTGGTTTGTTGATTTGTCTCCAGTCTGACCACGTTTCATTTGTTATGGATGAGGAGGATATACTGTGTTTATTGAAGAAACCAGGGTTCCAACATATCTCATCTAAGTTATGTGACAAGGAAAGGGCGTTTTCTAACTGTACCCATTGTTTGGGGTTTGGGCCACTGATTTTGCACCAATCCGAGATTCTTTGCAACGAAATGGCGAGTTTATAGGATCGGAGATGAGGGACCCCCAGACCCCCTTCCCTAGGAAGTTTATGAAGCGTATTTTTATTAATTCTAGGAGGTCTGCGTCTCCAAATATAATCATTTATAATTTTTTGCAAGATGTCTAGGTCTTTCTGGGTGCCTGGGATGGGGATTGTCTGAAGGATATATAAGACTTTTGGCAGTAGAGTCATTTTTGTTGTGTGGATTCTGCCTAGCCATGAAATGTTTTTGGGTAGCCAAGTTGAGATAAGGTTTTTAAATTCTGAAATTAAGGTACCATAGTTATGTATGCGGAGGTCTGCTATATTGGGGGTAATGCGTATGCCTAAGTATTTTAAGAATTTTGTTTGTAATTTAAGGGGGCAAGATAGTTTTAGTTCATCTAGGGATTGGTTGGTAAGATTAATAGGGAGATATTCAGATTTTGTCACATTGATTAGGAAATTGGATACAGTCCCATATTGGTCTAACTCTGAAATAGTTGTTTTAAGGGAGGGGAGTGGGTTAGTGAGAGTCAGGAGAATGTTATCTGCGAATATGGCTAGCTTGTGAGTTTGGTCACCGACCACTATTCCATGTATCTGGTTGTTATGTCGAATTTTAATAGCGAGCGGCTCTAAGGCTAAGATAAATAAGAGTGGGGATAAGGGGCATCCCTGTCTGGAACCATTTCTGATTTCGAAGGGGTCAGAGAGCGTACCGTTTATTCTGATTTGTGCTGTGGGGTTGGCGTATAAGGCTAGTATTTTTTGAATAAAAGAGTCTGGGAAGTTGTATCGTCTTAGGGTTTCTTGTAGAAAGGTCCAGTCAAATCTGTCAAATGCCTTTTCGGCGTCAGTCGATAGGAAAACAGTCGGGGATTGGGTTATCGAGATGTGTTCTAAGAGATTGAGAACTTTAACTGTGTTATCTTTAGCCTCTCTGTGGGGCACAAATCCTACTTGGTCTTGGTGGATTATGGACGGTAGGATTTTATTAAGACGGGTGGCTAAAATCTTGGCGTAGAGTTTTAGATCTATATTAAGTAAGGAGATGGGTCTAAAATTGGCTGGGGAGTCAGTAGTTTTACCTGGTTTGGCAATAACAGAGATATTTGCTTGGAGCATGTTGTCAGAAAAGGGACATGAAGTATTTATATGATTAAATAGGTTTGCTAAGTGCGGGGTTAGTAAATTTGCAAATATTTTATAATAGAGACCTGTATAGCCGTCTGGGCCAGGGGCTTTATTTTGTTTTAACTGTCGAATCGCGTCTTTTACTTCTGAGGTAGATATAGGTTTTTCCAGTAATTCGCTTTGCTCAGGGGTCAATTGTGTGATCGGAATATTTTTAAGGTATTGAGAGCAAAGTTGGCGGTGTTTTTGGGTGTCTCTGTTGGGATATAAATTATAAAGTTTATGGTAAAATAATTTGAATTCGTTCGCTATAGTGTGTGTGTCTTCTATGGTTTTACCTTGAGCTGATTTTATAGAGTGTACATAGGTTTTCTGTTGTTGTTTTTTTAGAGCTCTTGCAAGGTATTTCCCTGGCTTGTTACCCTCTCTATAAAAATTTTGTTGAAGAAATAGCAATTGCCTTTGTGCCTTGATATGAAGGATGGAGTTCAGTTTGTCTCTCTTTACTCTGAGTTCTTCCAGAACAACATTATCCAGGGGGTTGATTTTGTGTGCGTAATCTAGGTCAGATATTTCAGAAGTTAAGCTTTCTATTTCTAGTCTACCTTGCTTTTTGATTTGTGCTTTTGCTTTAATGAATTCTCCCCTAATAGTACATTTGTGGGCCTCCCAAAGGGTTGCCACATTCACATCTGGAGTGTTGTTGTGTGCAAAATAATCTTTTATATGACTTGCAAAGAGCTTTGTTTGAATTGGGTCTAACAGTATGGAGTCGTCTAATTTCCATTGGAAGGCTCTAAGTGGAGCAGAGGGCCAGCTAATATGGCACGAAACTAGGGAGTGATCGGACCAGGAAGTATGTTTTATCTGTGAATGTTTGGAATGAGATAGGAGTAAGTGATCCACTAATATGTAGTCTAATCTAGAATAATTGCGTTTGGGGTGAGAGAAAAAGGTGTAGTCACGTTTTTGAGGGTTGAAGTATCTCCACACATCATGAATACCTAAGGACTTAAATTTCCGCCAAATCTTGGTTAGATTTGGGGTTTTGGTTCTGGATTCTGGGTTTGAACAATCAACCGTGGGGTCTAGAGGGAAGTTAAGATCTCCAGCTACAATAAGGGAACCTTTTAGTTCTTTTACAATTAAATCTGTAATCGAGTTTATAAATTGGTCTTGTCTGGAGTTAGGAGCATAGGCATTAACTAAGGTTACCGGCTTACCAAATAGTAAGCCTTTTAGGCAGACATATCTACCTTCCTTGTCTGAAATGCACCGTATCTTAGTGAAAGGTAAGGATTTGTGGAGCAGAATACTGACCCCATTGATTTTCTTATTAGGGTTTGTGCTGTGGAAGTGCTGTGGGTATTGTGGGGAGAAATATTTGGGAATATTTTTAGATTTAAAGTGTGTCTCTTGTAGCATCAATATATGCCCACCTTTTTTCTGGAGGTCATTGATGGCCATTCTCCTTTTTTGGGGGCAGTTTAGACCTTTAACATTTTGTGTAAAAATAATTAGTTCATGTGGTAAGTGTCTATTCATTTTGGTTATGTGAGAGAGTTAATTATTATTTTGAGGGATGGCATCAAATCTGATAAGTTAGTTGTCATGTGTGCACACGGTAAGAGACAGAAGAGGGGAGAGGTAGAAAGAGCAGAGAAAGGCAGAGAAAAGGGTATAAAGAGAGAGAGAAGTAAGAAACAAAATACAATTTTAACCTTAAGTACATTAAACATTCCTAAATTCAAGGAGATAAACTCCCAACTGTATGAGAACTATTAAACATTGCTAATAACTAACAGTCAGTAAACTGTAACTATCAAGCATTTCAGTGCAATAAAAGGAACTAAGAAAAAAAACCATTTTACAGCGATAAACCAAAAATAAAGAGATATGGACCCCCAATCTGATCTGGGGTAGAGAGAGCGGTAACAAAAGGTGAGGTATACCCACTATATGTTAAAGTCAGCTTATATCACCTCTAGGAGACATCTGGGGGTGGAGCGGGCTTCTGTGTTCTTTTTTTGGCGGACTGGAATCCATTCCTTCCGCTGCGGTAGTGGCTGTGGACCTGAGGTATTGTGGTCTTTGGTATGGGCAGGAAGGCCCTCAATCTAACTGTGGCGGTGGAATGTCTAATTCTTTGCAGATAGGTAAGATGTCATCTGTAGTGGAGCATGGACAGGCGTCTGCCCTTCCATAGTATTATCAAGTGGAAAGGGGAAACCCCAGCGATATGGGATGCTTCTCTTTCTTAGGAGCGTTGTTAGTGGTTTTGAGATCCTGCGTTTGGAGAGTGTTCTTTGAGATAGGTCAGCGAAAATCTGTATCTCCACATTATCATGTCTGAGGGGTTGTTGTTCTCTTGCAAGTTTCATTAATTCTTCTTTTTAATTGGTAATTGGTGATTCGGGCTTATGACGTCCCTTGGCGGTTGGCCTATTTGTGGTTTAGGGCGCAGAGCTCTGTGAGCCCTGTCAATATCAATTTTTGTCTGAGTTTCTTCTTTTCTCAGGGCGCTGAAAAAGTTTTGAAGGTATTGCTCTAGATCAGTGTTGCAACAGCTTCAGGAAATACCTCTCAGTCTAATGTTATGACGCCTGCTGCGGTTTTCCGCAACGTCCAGTTTGTCTTCCAGCTCTGAAATGTTTGCACCCTGACGTTGATAGTGTTTTGGAGCTCTGAAATAGCTTCTCTGCCTGAGCATCTTGTGAGTTTTCAAGTGATTCAACCCTCTTGTGTCCTATTTCTGAAATATCTTTCTTGAGGTCAGAAATCTCATCCTTAATGCATTGCTTAACTTGCGTGATAAGTGATGAAAAGTCCTTTTTGAGGGGATTGAGTGAATAGAGCTGTAAGGTATAGTAATGCTTTCTGCAGGTTGATCACTCTCAGATTCTGATGAACTTTGTCCTGAGACGAGATCAGGGGGGTCAGCTTCTTCTGAAGCCATTGGCTTTAGCTTCCAAGGTCTTAAAGAATGTATTTACAGTGTGATATGTGGTTTTCAGCTGTTTGTTGTTTTTAATTGGTTTACTGCCTTTCTTTGGCGACATTTTAGCGTTATTAGAGATGTATGTAAACACCAGTTAGGAGCACAAAGAAATGAGAGGTGTCCTCTAGGATCTGTATTGACAGTTATGCCCCATACAGCAGGAGTAAATAGGTTGCAGCGTGGTCTTTCAATTGAGGTTTAGGAGGGCGCCCCCAGGTCCCTTTAACTATTTAACTCTTGATGTGGAAAAGCTTATGTTGGCAATAAGCTATGTGTGATGTTGCCCTTCTGCGATTATAACAAAGTTCTGTACTATATAGGCATCGTAGGGGTTAATGCTTGATCCTTTTATGTTACCTTATGTGCAAACGCTGCAAGATGATCATACAGGTTGTTAGTACAGTTATATCCTCATTATTAAACAACCGGACATAGGTCTAGCTGATAGATGTGATACCTCTGTTGCCCAATCGTTAATGCTGGGCATCTCTTTTTTATTATGCGAGGTGCGCGTTAAAACTTTATGTTAGGCTGGGGCCCTATCGCCGGGACTCACCTCCGCATCAGAAAGCCGTGACTTGTTGCTCAGTGCTTTGTTGCCGCTCCCGGTTTGCCTCGATCTTATTCCCTCAGCGTTATGGCTAACTGTGAGAGCCGATGTAACAATGTCCAGCTTACGAAGCATTGGTGGGTATGTGAAGGCCGCAATCATGCGTTGCAATCTGAGGAGGTGCCTCCCGGTGTTTAAAATTTGCAAAATAGTCAGTCCCGGGATGATTAGCCTCAGAGTGGATGTGTTTGCCACTAAATGTGACCGTTAGTTTGAGTAAGGCATGAGCCTAAACCGTCCTCATACAGATAGGGCTGAGGAGCCTGAAGAGAAAGCAGCCATCTCCTAGGCTGGCTAGCTCCCGCCTCTCAGGCCTGCTATTTCTATGGCTGATGTTGCAGCTGCATCAACTTTTTGGTGTGAAAAGTTTAGCGCAACAGAAAACAGATCCTGATTTGTCCTAGCATTGTTCACTGCTTCAACATGCTAATCATTTTATCTGTGAAGCCATTTTTTATATACATCAAAATTGATGTTAAATCTATGTCTTTAGCTATTTAAGCTAGAAGAGCTTTTGTGGCTCAAATATTGGAATGCTGACATGGTGTCCTAAATCTAGATTACTATCTCTTTCTTTCCAAAGTAATAATATATTTGGTTCTCAGTTAGATTCGATTATTTCAACTGTCACTGGGGGAAGGGAGTTTTTTTTTGCCTCAGGATAAAAGACCTAAGGGTAATTCTAAAGCTTCTAACTGTTTTCGTTCCTTTCGACAAAAAAAGGAACAGAAAACCAATTCTTCCCCCAAAGAATCTCGTTCCAATTGGAAACCTTCTTCAAGTTGGAATAAATCCAAGCCGTTTAAGAAACCATAGCCAGCCCCCAAGTCTGCATGAAGGTACGGCCCTCATTCCAGCTCAGCTGGTAGGGGGCAGATTAAGATTCTTCCAAAGTATTTGAGCAGATCCTGTCCAAAATCAATGGATTCAGAGTATTGTCTCTCAAGGGTACTGAATAGGATTCAGAGTAAGACCTTCTGTGAGATTTTTTCTCTCACGCATCTCAGCAAATCCAGTAAAGGCTCAGGCTTTTCTGAAGTGTGTTTCAGACCTGGAGCTTTCAGGGGTAATCATACCAGTTCCGTTTCAGGAACAGGGTCTGGGGTTTTATTCAAATCTATTCATTGTCCCAAAGAAAGAAAATTCATTCAGGCCAGTTCTGGATCTGAAAATTTTGAATCATTTTGTAAGAGTGCCAACTTTCAAAATGGTGACTATAAGGACTATTCTGCCTTTTGTTCAGCAAGGTCATTATATGTCCACAATAGACTTACAGGATGCATATCTTCATATTCCAATTCATCCAAACCACTATCAGTTTCTGAGATTCTCTTTTCTAGACAAGCATTAACAATTTGTCGCTCTTCCATTTGGCCTAGCGACAACTCCAGGAATCTTTTCAAAGGTTATCGGTGCCCTACTCTCTGTAATCAGAGAACAGGGTATTGCAGTTTCCTTATTTTGACGATATCTTGGTACTAGCTCAGGCTTTACATTCTAGTGTTGTTTCTTCAAAGACATGGTGGGAGGATCAATTTACCAAAAAGTTCCTTGATTCCTCAGACAAGGGTCACCTTTTTTAGGTTTCCCAATAGATTCCGTGTCCATGACTCTGTCTCTAACAGACAAGAGACGATTAAAATTGGTTTCAGCTTGTCGGAACCTTCAGTCTCAATCATTCCCTTCAGTAGCCATGTGCATGGAAGTTTTAGGTCTCATGACTGCAGCATCGGACGTGATCCCCTTTGCTCGTTTTCATATGAGACATCTCCAGCTTTGTATGCTGAATCAATGGTGCAGGGATTATACAAAGATATCACAATTAATATCCTTAAATCCCAATGTTCGACTCTCTCTGACTTGGTGGTTAGATCACCATCGTATAGTTCAAGGGGTCTCTTTTGTTCATCCAACCTGGACTGATGCAAGTCTTTCAGGTTGGGGAGCTGTCTGAAGATCTCTCACAGCACAAGGGGTTTGGAAATCTCAAGAGGCGAGGTTACCAATCAATATTTTAGAACTCTGTGATATTTTCAGGGCTCTTCAGGTTTGGCCTCTGTTGAAGAAAGAACCGTTCATTTGTTTTCAGACAGACAATATCACAACTGTGGCATATGTCAATCATCAGGGTGGGACTCACAGTCCCCAAACTATGAAAGAAGTATCCTGGAAACTTTCTTGGGCGGAATACAGCTCCTGTCTAATTTCTGTGGTTCATTTCCCAGGTGTAGACAATTGGGAAGCTGATTATCTCAGCCATCAGACTTTACATACGGGGGAGTGGTCACTCCATCCAGATGTGTTTTCAGATTGTTCAGATGTGGGGTCTTCCAGAAATAGATCTGATGGCTTCCCATCTAAACAAAAAACTTCCCAGGTACCTGTTCAGGTCCAGGGATCCTCAGGCGGAGGCAGTGGATGCGTTAGCAGTTCCTTGGTGTTACCAACCTGCTTATATCTTTCCACCTCTAGTTCTTCTTCCAAGAGTAATTTCCAAGATCATCATGGAACAATTGTTTGTGTTGCTGGTAGCTCCAGCATGGCCTCATATGCAGATCTTGTTCTGATGTCCAGCTGCCAACCTTGGCCACTTCCTTTAAGACCAGACCTTCTGTCTCAAGGTCTCATCAGGATCTCAAATTATTAAATTTGAAGGTATGGAAATTGAACGCCTAGTGCTTAGTCATAGAGGTTTCTCTGACTCAGTGATTAATACTATGTTACAGGCTTGTAAATCTGTTTCCAGGAAGATTTATTATCGAGTTTGGAAGTCTTATATTTCATCGTGTTCTCATAAATTCTCCTGGCATTCTTTTAGAATTCCTAGAATTTTACAGTTTCTTGAAGATGGTTTGGATAATGGTTTGTCTGCAAGTTCCTTGAAGGGACAAATCTCTGCTCTTTCTGTTTTATTTCACAGAAAGATTGCTAAGCTTCCTGATATTCACTGTTTTGTACAGGCTTTGGTCCATGTCAAGCCTGTCATTAAATCAATTTCTCCTCTTTGGAGTCTTAATTTGGTTTTGAAGGCTTTACAGGCTCCTCCTTTTGAGGCTATGCATTCTTTGGACATTAAACTACTTTCTTGGAAAGTGTTGTTCCTTTTGGCAATCTCTTCTGCTAGAAAAGTTTCAGAATTATCTGCTCTTTCTTGTGAATCTCGTTTTCTGATTTTCCATCAGGATAAGGCAGTTTTGAGGACTTCATTTAAATATCTACCTAAGGTTGTGAATTCTAACAACATTAATAGAGAAATTGTTGTTCCTTCTTTGTGTCCTAATCCTAAGAATTCTTTGGAGAGATCCTTACATTCTTTGGATGTTGTAAGAGCTTTGAAATATTATGTTGAAGCTACTAAAGATTTCAGGAAGACTTCTAGTCTATTTGTTGTCTTTTCTGGTTCTAGGAAAGGTCAGAAGGCTTCTGCCATTTCCTTGGCATCTTGGTTAAAGCTTTTGATTCATCAGGCTTATTTGGAGTTGGGTCTGGCCCCGTCTCAGAAAATTACAGTTCATTCTACTAGATCAGTCTCCACTTCGTGGGCTTTTAAGAATGAAGCTTCAGTTAATCAGATTTGAAAAGCAGCAACTTGGTCTTCTTTGCATACATTTACTAAATTCTACCATTTTGATGTATTTGCTTCCTCTGAAGCAGTTTTTGGTAGAAAATTTCTTCAGGCAGCTGTTTCAGTTTGATTCCTCTGCTTATGTTTAAGTTTTTTCTTTTCATTTATGAGAATAAACTTATATTTCGGGTTGTGGATTAATTTTTTTCAACGGAAAAAGGCTGTTATTCTTTTTATCCTTCTCTCTCTAGTGACTCTTGCGGGGAGTTCCACATCTTGGGTATTGCTATCCCATACGTCACTAGCTCATGGACTCTTGCCAATTACATGAAAGAAAACATAATTTATGTAAGAACTTACCTGATAAATTCATTTCTTTCATATTGGCAAGAGTCCATGAGGCCCACCCTTTTTTATGGTGGTTATGATTTTTTTGTATAAAGCACAATAATTCCAATTCCTTTGTTTATGCTTTTGCTCCTTTATCACCCCCACTTCTTGGCTATTCGTTAAACTGAATTGTGAATGTGGTGAGGGGTGTATTTATAGGCATTTTGAGGTTTTGGAAGCTTTGCCCCTCATGGTAGGATTGTATATCCCATACATCACTAGCTCATGGACTCTTGCCAATATGAAAGAAATTAATTTATCAGGTAAGTTCTTACATAAATTATGTTATTTCTAATTTTTTTCTCCAATACTTCTGCCTTATGCAGTGTACAGGTGCATCTGAAATTGCATTCTCAAAATAATCATTAAAGGGACATGAAACCCAAAATTATTCTTTCATTATTCAGATAAAGAATACAAGTTTCCAATTTGCATCTTTTATCAAATTTGCTTTATTCTCATGTTATTATTTTTTGAAGAAATATCTAGATAGGTAGGTTGCACATGTCTGGAGCACTACACAACAGGAAATAGTGCTGCCCTCTAGTGCTCTTGCTAATTTATAACATTGTTGCAAAACTGCTGCCATATAGTGCTGAAGACACGTGCACAGTCCTGAACTTACCTTCCTGGTTTTTTTTTTTTTAAAAATGGATAACAATAAAATAAAGAAAATGTCATAATATAAATAATTTGAAAAGTTGTTTAAAATTGTATGTTCTATCTGAATCATAAAATATTTTTTTTTTTAATTTTTTTTTTTTGGGGGGGGGGGGTTATGTCCCTTTAAACTGTGGATTCATTTCCTAAAACATTCACTCTTGTGTTACATTTGGGAAGAATGTAGTAGTGTTTTGCGCTAATTAAACAATGACTAAATCTCTATATTTTTGCATTATTTCAATATCTGCTGGCGTGGAAACATATTGCTAAAATAATAGATGCCAGAAATATAAGATTTTCATTTGTGGAAATACACAACAGAAACATAGTTCATGACTAAATATGGTAGATTTTCGAGATTGTTTATATGTGTACAGTATTTATGTAAAAAAAAAAAAAGCTACAGATAGGAACAGGGGGCGCGATCCGATATACGGCATAGTTTTCAGGGCAAGCGAGGGAACCCGCGCCACCCGTAATTTCACCTCGCACATCGGGGTATTACATATACTGCGCCGTTAGATGCTAAACTGGCGTAAGTAGGTCAAACTGGCGATCTTCCGAAAAGTGCGCAAATACACATTTTAGTCGTCGCAAGTAACTTACGCCTGATTTTTGTCCACGTAAAGTCTCAATAAAGAGTAGTTTTATGCAAATTAGGCTAACACTCGTAAAAATCAACCGCGACTCCATCTAAAAATGTGCCACGTAATTACGTTTTTCAAAAGTCGTATATAAACCCATGCGCAGCCGCCATTTTCTTCAGTGTGTTTGTATGGTTCGTTGAGCTACAGCACACTACAGTGGAGTGGAGGATTAGTCAGAGTAGAGAGAGAGGCGCAAACAGAGGAGTTAGTTAGGTCGCATTGTTGGTTGATTAAGCTTGTACACTTACACATATTTTTACATATTGCACACATTTTGCATACATACATATACAAATACACCACACTTTTTTTTCAAACACCTCACACATTTTATTTCAATTGTACAGTGTGATAGGCTGAGTGTTTGGTTGTGATTGTGTGTGATTGAACTGGGAGTGAGTGTGTGAGTGTGTGTAGTGTGAGGATGGCAGGGAGAGGTAGGGCGGAGGGGAGGAGGGGAGAGGAGTGGCAGGGAGAGGAGTATTGTAAAGGACAGGAGGAGCAGTGGGGTCCCCGTCAGGGAGTAAGTGGAGTGGGGAGAGGGAGAGCTAGAAGGGATGATGGGAGGGGAGATGCCCGAGAGCCCCAGAGACCAGGCACATCTAGAAGAGGGACAGAGGGTGCACATGGGGACAGAAGGGGGGAGGAGGGAGAGGATAGGGAGGAACCCACACCATGGACATCACAGGGAGCAAGCCAGGTGTCCACAGAGAATGAGAGGATGAAATTTCCAAACTTCTCATTCGATTAGAATGTTGCCCTAGTCCAGGCCATCATGGACAATCACAGTGCCCTCTTTGGCCAGGAGAAGGGCAAAGGAGTTGCCAAAAGGCGTAAAACAGCATGGTTGGCGGTAGAGGATGCCGTCAGCAGTGTGGCCCTGCAGAGGAGGACTGTTGATGGCCTTAAAAAGAGGTGGAACGACTGCAAGAGGCGGGTGAAAGAAAAGATGGGGCAGGAAGCCATGCACCACAGGGGAACAGGCGGTGGTCCACCCCGGACATAGAATACAACACCTGGCAGGAGATGATACGCAGGTCCCTGAGTATCACAGCAGTCTGTGGACTTCCAGGCGCTCGTGACTCAGGGGCTGCAACCACAGCACATCATGCTGGTGAGTAACATCCCACACACCAGTATTATATGTATTTGAGATATAACATCCTTTAATGTCACACATTCATGTACACAATGAAGAGCATGGTATTTGGCCTACTAACAAAAACATCTACAATTATATTTGACATTAATGCTACTTAACACAATGCAATTCATGATATGAGGTGGAATAGTGCAATACTAACATGTCTCAGAGTAACACAGGCCACAAGCCACATGTAGAGTTTTCAGTAAATGGACACTATAGCCATCACAATACTTTTAGCTCAAGAAAGCAGGTTCAGTGTTATAGAGTTTGACATGAGAATCAGTATAGGCCCTAGCATGTATCAATGTACATTGTATGCCCACATGGACATATATCTGACTGTACTAATCCCTCTCATCATTTGACTCCTCCACAGAACCTCCTATCACAAGGATGCAAACAGGCATGCTTCCACCTCCTCCACCACAACCAGTCACAGGCATGCCGCCACCTCCACCACCACCACCAGTCACAGGCATGCAGCCACCACCACCAGTCTTCAGGCAACCACGTGAACATTATGCTCCCAGGCATGAGCAGGGTTGGATGACTTCAGCTGAGGACCCGGAAGTGATGCCACCACCATTGACATATGACCCTGGCAAGATTCCTGGCCAGAGGAATATTCTTCTTTTGGCTTTGAGGGGGAGCCAAGACAGCCACAAAGGGTCCATTTATTTACCCCCCCCCAACACAATCTCAGGGCAGTCATTGCTTTTACACACAGGCTATGTCACAAGAAGTGCCAACTGGACAGGCTGAGTGGTCACACACTGGTCATCAGTGGGACTATCAATCCACCCTGAGAGCTCCACCATACTCTTCACTTGGGAGAGCACCACCATTCTCTTCACATGGGAGAGCACCACCATCCTCTTCACTTGGGAGAGCACCACCATCTGCAGAAGAACATATAGCTGAAAGTACTCAAGCACCAGCAGATGCAGCTGAACCTGCATCTCAAGCACCAGCAGATGCAGCTGAAAAAGTCCCACAGGAACCAGCAGATGCAGCTGAACCTGCACCTCAAGCACCAGCAGATGCAGCTGAAAATGTCCCACAGGAACTAGCAGATGCAGCTGAACCTGCACCTCAAGCACCTAGAAGCCCTGCTGCTCAAGAGCCTGTGGAGGCATTGTATTCTCCCCTGGGTGAGGAATACATTGCACTCCAGAGGAGGCTCATAACAAGCTGCGAGAGCAGACAAAGAGGCCAAGAGAGGTTTCACAGGAGCCAATAGAAGTTACACAAACATAGCATAGAGCTGCAGAGGGACATGGCAGCATCATTAAGTGGAATTGTTCAAAACCAGTCACATATGACGCGAATTCTGTCTGATATGCAGATGCAGATGGACAATAGATGGCAGGAACAAAATCAACTCTTAGGTGTGTTGGTTGAGCACTTTACACACCAGCAGGACACTGCCTCCAGCCTATCATCTGTGGCCAGCACTCCAGCAGAAACATCTGAATCATCTCAAACCAGAAGAACAAGGAAATCCACTACAGTCACCTCAGCCCCCTCATCCAAGAAGCCTAAAAAAAAATAAAAAAATATTCTTATAGTTCACCATAAATCTTGTCCTCTGTTATTTACCATATAATTGTCATCCACATCCATGTGAGGTGTGTTTTAGTACACTAATATTGTTAAAACATATAATAAGGCCTGTGTGGAAATGGCCCAAAAAAGGTAATATTATCCTGTTTATGACATATTCTTGTACTATAACTCACATCCACAATAGTTGTTTCTGAAGGGTACATATAGTAATATTCACTTCTAAGATGTAAATCAATGTATCTCACATCCAATATAAATTGACACATTGGTATATATAGTAGTTATGTTACTGATAGGGTGGGCATTATCAGGTGTTCTAAGTCTGCAGGTGAGAGGTGGTGGTGTCTGTGATTGGTTTGACACAATTGCAAATAGGCAGCCTTCAAGAGGGTGTTAGAAATGATCATATGAGCCATCCTAGGTTTTGCTTTCAACTAAGAATACCAAGAGAACAAAGCAAGTGTTCTAATTAAATCTGAAAGTAGTTTGAAATAACATGCCATATTTAAAAGAAGAATGTTTTCTTTGGACTTGACTGTCCCTTTATATATTTTGGCATCAGTGCCAAGCTTTGTTAGCATTAAAATAAATTACACTCCAGTGGGTTTCTAAAGAGATGAAGGTAATACAAATTAAAGTAAATAAACAAGTATATGTCCACATGTGATAAAGTACCTACAAGCTCAATCCATTTGATTATGTTGTGACTTCAAACTATTTCAAATACACAAATAAACCTTAAAAAAGCAATATCATAGGTATACTGTCCCTTTAACCTTGAGATGCTGCTTACATGTATGTGTTTGTTAAGGCTTCCAGGGAGTTACGTTGCTTTTTTAGTCAGTGCAAGGGTTGCTGCGCCTGCAATTTGTGGTGAGATGAGAATGGAGTAGATTTTCTGAATTCTGCGCGCGTAAGTCCTTCCGCTGTATATTGGATACCAAATTACGCGTCTTTTCTATGTCAGTCTATGGTTAAAAAAAATACGGGCGAAGGCTGAAATATACGTGCATAACTTGTATGCTACGCCGTATATGTAATACCAAAATCGCGTAAAATCTGGCGTCGCCGGCTTTTGCAGGCAACATTGCATATCGGATGGGGCCCTAGATTTTTGCCTGTTTTTCTTAAATATTAGTTTAGGTTAGATTGGCTAGTAGTCGGGGAATAGCAGACTAGAAACTTGCATATGAGATGGATGATCTTGGAACTTGTACAGTTAAACAAAAAGAAGAAAAGATCTCATGAACTATAGATCAAAAGACAGACTAGTGAAATCAAACTTAAAGGGACATGAAACCCAACTTTTTTCTTTCATAATTCAGATAGAGAATACAATTTTATACAACTTTCCAATTTACTATTTCATTTGCTTCCTTCTTTTGTTATCCTTTGCTGAAAAGTTTATATTGGCAAGCTCAGGAGCAGCAAAGAACCTAGGTTCTAGCTGCTGATTGGTGGCTGCATATATATATATATATATATATATATATATATATATATAGATATAGATATACCGATTGTCATTGGCTCCCCCACGTGTTCAGTTAGAAACCTTACTTATGGGATACAATACCAAAGCTATAGGACACGGATGAAAGGGAGGGACAAGACAGGAACCTAACAGAAGGCACCACTGCTTGAAGAACCGTTTCTCCCAAAAACAGCCTCAGAAGAAGCAAAAGTATTGAATTTGTAAAATTTGGAAAAAGTGTGAAGAGACGACCAAGTTGCAGCCTTGCAAATCTGTTCAACAGAAGCATCATTTTTAAATGCCCATGAGGAAGCCACAGCCCTAGTGGAATGAGAGCTGTAATTCTTTCAGGAGGCTGCTGTCCAGCAGTCTCATATGCAAGATGGATGATACTCTTCAGCCAAAAGGAAAGAGAGGTAGCCGTAGCTTTCTGGCCCCTATGTTTCCAGAAAAAACAACAAACAAGGAAGATGATTGACGAAAATCCTTAGTCGCCTGCAAGTAAAACTTCAGGGCACGACCCACGTCCAAGTTATGTAACAGACGCTCCTTCATTGAAGAAGGATTAGGACACAATGAAGGAACCACAATTTCCTGATTAATATTCTTAGTAGAAACAACCTTAGGAAGAAAACCCAGGTTTGGTACGTAACACCACCTTATCAGAATGGAAAATAAGATAAGGGAATCACATTGTAATGCTGAAAGCTCAGAAACTCTGCGAGCAGAGAGAATAGCAACCAAAAATAAAACTTTCCAAGATAACAACTTAATATCTATGGAATGCATAGGTTCAAACGGAACCCCTTGAAGAACCTTAAGAACTAAATTCAAATTCCAAGGAGGAGCAATTGGTCTAAACACAGGCTGATTCTAGTCAGAGCCTGACAAAAAGATTGAACAGTCTGGAACTATCTGCCAGACGTTTGTGTAGCAAAATCGATAAAGCAGAAATCTGTCCCTTTAAGGAACCTTGCTGATAACCCTTTCTCCAATCCTTCTTGGAGAAAAGATAAAATCCTAGGAATCCTAAACTTACTCCATGAGTAGCCCTTGGATTCGCACCAATAAAGATATTTACGCCATATCTTATGGTAAATCTTTCTAGTAACAGGCTTACGAGCCTGAATCAAAGGTATCAATGACCGAATCAGAGAACCCTCGCTTAGATAAAATCAAGCGTTCAATCTCCAAGCAGTCAGCTGCTAGAGAAACTAGATTCGGGTGATGGAAGGGTCCCTGAATGTGAAGGTCCTGCCTCAATGGAAGCCTCCACAGTGGCAGAGAGGACATGTTCACTAGATCCACATACCAAATCCTGTGTGGCCACGCAGGGGCGATTAAAATTACTGAAGCCCTCTCCTTTATCAGAGCAATCACCCGGGGAAGGAGAGCAAACGGTGTAAACACATAAGCTAGGTTTAACGAGCAAGGCACTGCCAAGGCGTCTATCAATTCGGCCTGAGGATCCCTTGATCTGGATCCGTATCTTGGGAGCTTGGCATTCTGACGAGATGCCATCAGATCCAATTCCGGTCTGCCCCACCTTAGAATCAGAGCGGCAAATACCTCCGGATGGAGTTCCCATTCCCCCGGATGAAACGTCTGTCTGCTCAAAAAATCTGCTTACCAGTTTGTCCACACCTGGGATGTATATCGCTGACAGATAACAAGAGTGAGCTTCCGCCCACTGAATTATCTTGGATACTTCCTGTCATTGCTAAGGAACTCCTTGTCCTCCCTGATGATAGATGTAAGCCACAGTCGTGATGTTGTCCGACTGGAATCTGATGAATTTTGGCCGAAGCCAACTGAGGCCAAGCCTGAAGCGCATTGAATATGGCTCTCAACTCCAGAATATTGATGGGAAGTAGAGACTCCGAACCGAAGTCCACACACCCTGAGCCTTCAGGGAATTCCAGACTGCACCCCACCCTATCAGGACTGGCGTCCACTGTCCACTATCACCCATGAGGGTCTGCGGAAGCACTTCCCTTGGGACAGATGATCCAGCGACAACCACCAAAGAAGAGAGTCTCTTGTCTCCTGATCCAGATCTATCTGAGGAGACAAAATTGCATAATCTCCATTCCAGTGCTGAGCATGCTCAGTTGTAGAGGTCTGAGATGAAAACAGAGCAAACAGAATGATGTCCATTGCCGCCTACCATCAATCCAATTGCCTCCATGCATTGAGCCACTGACGGACCGAGGATTGGACTGAAGAGCGCGGCATGTATTCAGAATTTTTAACTTTCTGAACCTCCGTCAAGAAAATTTTCATGGACACAGAATATATCAGAGTTTCCAGGAAGGGAACCCTTGTCCGTGGAACTAGTTAACTCTTTCCTAGATTCACCTTCCACCCATGGAGTCCTTAGAAATGCCAAGAACCATGTCGGTATGTGACTTTGTCAGTTGATAAGACGATGCCTGGATCAGAATATTGTCCAGATAAGGCCCCACTGCAATACCCGCAGTCTGAGAACCGCAGCAGAGACCCTAGAACCTTTGTGAAGATCCTGGATGCGGTGGCCAACCGAAAGGGCAGAGCCACAAACTGAAAATGCTTGTCCAAAAAGGCAAATCTTATGGAAATGGTGATGATCTTTGTGGATAGGAATGTGAAGGTATGCATCCTTTAAGTCCACAGTAGTCATATATTGACCTTCCTGGATCAATGGAAGAATTGTCCGAATAGTCTCCATCTTGAAGGATGGGACTCTGAGAAACTTGTTTAGACTCTTGAAATCTAAAATGGGTCGAAAAGTTCCCTCTTTTTTGGGAACCGCAAAAAGATTTGAGTAAAACCCCTGCCCCTGTTCTTGTATCGGGAAGGGACAAATTACTCCCATAGTAGAGAGGTCGTTTACACAACTTAAGAATGCCTCTCTTTTTATCTGGTCTACAGACAATCGTGAAAGAAGGAACCTTCCCCTTGGGAAGGAATTTTTGAACTCCAGCTGTTACCCTTGAGACATGATTTCCAGTGTCCAGGGATCTTGAACATCTCTCATCCAAGCCTGGACAAAGAGAGAAAGTCTGCCCCCTACCAGATCCGGACCCGGATTGGGGGCTGCCCCTTCATGCAATCTTGGGAGCAGCAGTGGGCTTCTTGGGTTGTTTACCCTTGTTCCAAGCCTGGTTGGGTCTCCAGACGGTCTTGGCTTGTGCAAAATTCCCTTCCTGTTTAGCGGAAGCGGCAGAGGGGACTCCTTTGAAATTTCGAAGGAACGAAAATTACTCTGTCTTTCCCTCTGCTTAGAGATTATACCTGAGGTAGTTGATGACCCTTACCTCCCGTAATGTCAGAAATGATCTCTTTCGAGTCAGGCCCGAATAGGGTGCTTACCCTTGAAAGGAATGGTCAAGAAGCTTGGATTTAGATGACACATCCTCAGACCAAGATTTTAACCATAAGGCTCTGCGTGCTAAAAATGGCAAAACCTGCAATCTAGCCACCAATTTTGCAATCTGAATAGCAGCATCTGTAACAAAGAATTAGCCAGCATAAGGGCCTTAATTCTATCCAATATTTCCTCTTAAGAAGTCTCAGTCTTAAGAGACTCTCTAAGGCGTCAAACCAAAAGGCAGCCGCAGTTGTGACTGGTACAATGCAGGCCGTGGTTGTAAAAGAAAACCCTTGGTGAACAAATAACTTTTTAGAAGACCCTCCAATTTCTTATCCATAGGGGTCTTTGAAAGCGCAATTGTTCTCAATAGGGATAGTCGTACGTTTAGCCAGGGTAGATATATCTCCCTCCACCTTAGGGACCGTCTGCCAAGAATCCCAAACGGTGTCAGCTATATGGTACATTTTCTTAAAGGTAGGGGAAGGTGAAAACGGAATACCCGGTCTTTCCCATTCCCGTGAAATAATATCCGAAATACTCTTAGGAACCGGAAAAACATCAGAATAAGAAGGAACCTCTAAGTATTTGTCCATCTTACACAATATCTCTGGTGGTACCACAATACAGTCACAATCATCCAGAGTCAGCAAAACCTCCTGCAACAACAGACGGAGGTGTTCAAGCTTAAATCTGAAGGACATTACGTCCGAATCTGTCTGGGGTAATGCACTACCTGAATCAGACAATTCCCCATCAGATAGAGTCTCCCTGCCTCCCACTTCAGAGCCCTGGGAGTGTCAGAAGTCACCTGGACCATCTGGTCCGCCCTTCTACTATGTTTGCCTTGTAATGCTGGCAGTGGCAAGTTTGACAAAACCTCTGTAAGAGTAGATGACATAACAGCCACCATATCCTGCAGAGTAAAAGAAGTGGACGCAGTTGATGGCGCCTGAGCAGGTGTTAAAGGCTGTGATGCTTGGGGAGAAATTAGTGGCATACCCTCGTTTAGCTGAGAAGCATCATTAGGGTTATTTGCATGAAATAAAATTTGTTCTTTAAACTGTAAAGCCCTCTCAGTACAAGAGTGACAAAATGTAAGAGGGGGTTCCACATTGGCATCTAAGCACATAGAACAAGTCTCTTCCAGTAGATCAGCCATTGTCAAAAGAAAAACAAGAGCAATATTGGTCTTGTCAGATATATAAAATAACAAAACAAGTACTGTGTCTGTAAATTGTGAAAAATGGTACTGTGTCTTTAAATTTTAAAATTACATAAAAATTTTCTGCAGCTTTGAACGATAGAGGCTTTAGACAAAAAGATGAAAAACAATCATAGGCCTAGATTTGGAGTTTGGCGGTAAAGGGCTGTTAACGCTCCGCGGGCTTTTTTCTGGCCGCACCATAAAAATAACTCTGGTATTGAGAGTCCACATAAATGCTGCGTTAGGCTCCAAAAAAGGAGCGTAGAGCATTTTTAACGCAGCTTCAACTCTCAATACCAGAGTTGCTTACGCAAGCGGCCAGCCTCAAAAACGTGCTCGTGCACGATTCCCCCATAGGAAACAATGGGGCTGTTTGAGCTGAAAAAAAACCTAACACCTGCAAAAAAGCCGCGTTCAGCTCTTAACGCAGCACCATTGTTTGCTATGGGGAAACACTTCCTACGTCTGCACCTAACACTCTAACATGTACCCCGAGTCTAAAAACCCCTAACCTTACACTTATTAACCCCTAATCTGCCGCCCCTGCTATCGCTGACACCTGCATTTTATTTTTAACCCCTAATCTGCCGCTCCGTAAACCGCCGCTAATTACATTATCCCTATGTACCCCTAATCTGCTGCCCATAACACAGCCGACCCCTATATTATATTTATTAACCCCTAATCTGCCCCTCTCAACGTCGCCTCCACCTGCCTGCACTTATTAACCCCTAATCTGCTGAGCGGACCGCACCGCTATTATAATAAAGTTATTAACCCCTAATCCGCCTCACTAACCCTATAATAAATAGTATTAACCCCTAATCTGCCCTCCCTAACATCGCCGACACCTAACTTCAATTATTAACCCCTAATCTGTCGACCGGAGCTCACCGCTATTCTAATAAATGGATTAACCCCTAAAGCTAAGTCTAACCCTAACACTAACACCCCCCTAAATTAAATATAATTTTAATCTAACGAAATTAATTAACTCTTATTAAATAAATTATTCCTATTTAAAGCTAAATACTTACCTGTAAAATAAACCCTAATATAGCTACAATATAAATTAAAATTACATTGTAGCTATTTTAGGATTAATATTTATTTTACAGGCAACTTTGTAATTATTTTAACCAGGTACAATAGCTATTAAATAGTTAAGAACTATTTAATAGCTAAAATAGTTAAAATAATTACAAAATTACCTGTAAAATAAATACTAACCTAAGGTACAATTAAACCTAACACTACACTATCAATAAATTAATTAAATAAACTACCTACAATTACCTACAATTAACCTAACACTACACTATCAATAAATTAATTAAATACAATTCCTACAAATAAATACAATTAAATAAACTAGCTAAAGTACAAAAAATAAAAAAGAACTAAGTTACAAAAAATAAAAAAATATTTACAAACATAAGAAAAATATTACAACAATTTTAAACTAATTACACCTACTCTAAGCCCCCTAATAAAACACCAAAGCCCCCCAAAATAAAAAATGCCCTACCCTATTCTAAATTACTAAAGTTAAAAGCTCTTTTACCTTACCAGCCATGAACAGGGCCCTTTGCGGGGCATGCCCCAAGAAGTTCAGCTCTTTTGCCTGTAAAAAAAAACATACAATACCCCCCCCCAACATTACAACCCACCACCCACATACCCCTAATCTAACCCAAACCCCCCTTAAATAAACCTAACACTAAGCCCCTGAAGATCATCCTACCTTGTCTTCACCTCACCAGGTATCACCGATCCGTCCTGGCTCCAAAATCTTCATCCAACCCAAGCGGGGGTTGGCGATCCATCATCCGGTGGCTGAAGAGGTCCAGAAGAGGCTCCAAAGTCTTCATCCTATCCGGGAAGAAGAGGCGATCCGGACCGGCAACCATCTTGATCCAAGCGGCATCTTCTATCTTCATCCGATGACGACCGGCTCCATCCTGAAGACCTCCATCGCGGACCCATCTTCTTCCGGCGACGTCCAACTGAAGAATGACGGTTCCTTTAAGGGACGTCATCCAAGATGGCGTCCCTCGAATTCCGATTGGCTGATAGGATTCTATCAGCCAATCGGAATTAAGGTAGGAATATTCTGATTGGCTGATGGAATCAGCCAATCAGAATCAAGTTCAATCCGATTGGCTGATCCAATCAGCCAATCAGATTGAGCTCGCATTCTATTGGCTGTTCCGATCAGCCAATAGAATGCGAGCTCAATCTGATTGGCTGATTGGATCAGCCAATCGGATTGAACTTGATTCTGATTGGCTGATTCCATCAGCCAATCAGAATATTCCTACCTTAATTCCGATTGGCTGATAGAATCCTATCAGCCAATCGGAATTCGAGGGACGCCATCTTGGATGACGTCCCTTATAGGAACCGTCATTCTTCAGTTGGACGTCGCCGGAAGAAGATGGGTCCGCGGTGGAGGTCTTCAGGATGGAGCCGGTCGTCATCGGATGAAGATAGAAGATGCCGCTTGCATCAAGATGGTTGCCGGTCCGGATCGCCTCTTCTTCCCGGATAGGATGAAGACTTTGGAGCCTCTTCTGGACCTCTTCAGCCACCGGATGATGGATCGCCAACCCCCGCTTGGGTTGGATGAAGATTTTGGAGCCAGGACGGATCGGTGAACCTGATATGGTGAAGACAAGGTAGGATGATCTTCAGGGGCTTAGTGTTAGGTTTATTTAAGGGGGGTTTGGGTTAGATTAGGGGTATGTGGGTGGTGGGTTGTAATGTTGGGGGGGTATTGTATGTTTTTTTTTACAGGCAAAAGAGCTGAACTTCTTGGGGCATGCCCCGCAAAGGGCCCTGTTCAGGGCTGGTAAGGTAAAAGAGCTTTTAACTTTAGTAATTTAGAATAGGGTAGGGCATTTTTTATTTTGGGGGGCTTTGTTGTTTTATTAGGGGGCTTAGAGTAGGTGTAATTAGTTTAAAATTGTTGTAATATTTTTCTTATGTTTGTAAATATTTTTTTATTTTTTGTAACTTAGTTCTTTTTTATTTTTTGTACTTTAGCTAGTTTATTTAATCGTATTTATTTGTAGGAATTGTATTTAATTAATTTATTGATAGTGTAGTGTTAGGTTTAATTGTAACTTAGGTTAGTATTTATTTTACAGGTAATTTTGTAATTATTTTAACTATTTTAGCTATTAAATAGTTCTTAACTATTTAATAGCTATTGTACCTGGTTAAAATAAATACAAAGTTACCTGTAAAATAAATATTAATCCTAAAATAGCTATAATATAATTATAATTTATATTGTAGCTATATTAGGATTTATTTTACAGGTAAGTATTTATCTTTAAATAGGAATAATTTATTTAATAAGCGTTAATTAATTTCGTTAGATGGAAATTATATTTACTTTAGGGGGGTGTTAGTGTTAGGGTTAGACTTAGCTTTAGGGGTTAATACATTTATTAGAGTAGCGGTGAGCTCCAATCGGCAGATTACAGGTTAATAATTGAAGTTAGGTGTCGGCGATGTTAGGGAGGGCAGATTAGGGGTTAATACTATTTATTATAGGGTTAGTGATGCGGATTAGGGGTTAATAACTTTATTATGGTAGCGCTCAGGTCCGCTCGGCAGATTAGGGGTTAATAAGTGTAGGCAGGTGGAGGCGACGTTGTGGGGGCAAATTAGGGGTTAATAAATATAATATAGGGGTCGGCGGTGTTAGGGGCAGCAGATTAGGGGTACATAAGGATAACGTAGGTGGCGGCGCTTTGCGGTCGGCAGATTAGGGGTTAATAAGTGTAGGCAGATGGAGGCGACGTTGAGGGGGGCAGATTAGGGGTTAATAAATATAATACAGGGGTCGGCAGTGTTAGGGGGAGCAGATTAGGGGTACATAAGGATAACGTAGGTGGCGGTCGGCAGATTAGGGGTTAAAAAATTTTAATAGAGTGTCGGCGATGTGGGGGGACCTCGGTTTAGGGGTACATAGGTAGTTTATGGGTGTTAGTGTACTTTAGAGTACAGTAGTTAAGAGCTTTATGAACCGGCGTTAGCCCAGAAAGCTCTTAACTCCTGCTATTTTCCTGCGGCTGGAGTCTTGTCGTTAGATGCTCTAACGCTCACTGCAGAAACGACTCTAAATACAGGCGTTAGAAAGATCCCATTGAAAAGATAGGCTACGCAAATGGACGTAAGGGGGATCTGCGGTATGGAAAAGTCGCGGCTGAAAAGTGAGCGTTAGACCCTTTAATCACTGACTCCAAATACCAGCGGGCGGCCAAAACCAGCGTTAGGAGCCTCTAACGCTGGTTTTGACGGCTACCGCCGAACTCTAAATCTAGGCCATACTAAATTGCTAATATCAAAAAATTTGTATCACAGGAGAATCTAACCCTTATTAAAGTGGCGATTATATTAACCCCTGCACCAAGCCACAGCTCTGCTGTGGCGCCTACCTCCCACCAGACCGAATGTGCAGCACTCACAACCTAGGTCCGCTTGCTGTATTTCTAAGTATTAGACCAAGCAGACCTAGGTAAAGGCACCCTCCATGTAGACTAGTCTGTCCCAGCTAGGAACGGAATAGCAAGTGCGCAACAACGCGCGCAAAACGGAAGCCCCGCCCATCGTGGGTGGATACAGTCAGAAAAAGCGCTGTAATCAAAATACAATGTCGGGCAGACCCGACAGGAATAAGCCAATGTTACCCTCAATCCCCACTCAGTATAGGGTCCATCCACATATACAAGAATAAAGGAGCCTTTGATATCACATAGTTCCCCAGCGTCAGCCTGTAAAAACATTTGACCCTTGTACAAAATAACGGGTCACATAACAACAACCCCTCTAGCTTTACTACTCACTTTGTATATAGTGTGCTAAAAGGATACATACAGGGAAATAAACTTTATGTGCAAGTTAGATACCCTTACTTGTGTAAGTTAGTTACTTGTGTTGCAGCAGCTAATGTCAGCCTGTTCTGAGTTACCTCTCTCCCAGAAAAACCAGAGACTGTACATACCGTACTGCTGATCTGAACCTGTCCCACACGATTAAGAGGACTCTTTACATCACCTCCTGTAGGTCTGTGGGGACAAAGAGGGCCTTATGTGATATTCCTATAAGACCATTAGCAGGGCAGTACCACCATGGGGAGTGAGTGAGAATATAGCAAAACTCCTCAGTTCCCCTTGTTGAAACATCTGATGCTCCATCCCTGAGAAAAATAGCAATCAATGGCACTATTTAAAAAAACAATAAACTCTTGATTGAAGAAATTAAACTAACACCTCACTTTACCTCTTCCTATCACTAACACAGGCAAAGAGAATGACTGGGGGTGGGAGGGAAGGGAGCTCTGCTGTGGTGCTCTTTGCCACTTCCTGCTGACCAGGAGGCGTAAGGATGACATCCATGGACTCGTCGTATCTTGTAAAAGAAATATTCTCTTACTTTATTGAAATGTTTATGGTAATGTAACTCTGGTTTATAGCATAGATGACATTACATAGAAAATGTAACCAATACATGTTAAATGTAACCAGGAATGCTTTAACTAATTATGTCAGACAATTAAGATAATCCAACCGGTCATTCAGATGTATTTATATTGAACCTGATAAATATATGATGCTATCTGTACAACTGTATTTCACTCTTGCTTCCCCCAATAAAAATATTTTCAATTAAAATAATAGATGCCAGACATTCTGTAAAAATGACATTGTGTGTAATATGCAGTGTTTTCATATTACACATTTGTCAGATCATGAGACACAACATGGTTCACACATTGCCAGCTATTTTTTTATAATGGTGTTTGATTTTCTTTAACAGTGTAGTACCCTCAACATTAATGACTGTAATGTGTAGATTATATTAAATATAGAACCATAAAGCTATAGTATAGAATGCAAAAGGATATTATTTTGTTTAATGTTTATGTTCTGTATATGAAAAATAAAGAAATAACAAGCTTGTGTGACTCAGAGGAGATGCAATGCAACTGGTGTTTGCTATAAACAGCAATGGTCTGTGAAGGGGTTAACCTCACTAGCAGAGAAACGTGTTTCTTCAGAGCAGTCGAATGCTCATAGCAGATGGTCCATATTATTATTGTCCCCAAAATCATTTTTATTCCCATAACTGCAGTCTTGTGTCTTATGGACAAGTAATCTGGGTACATCTGCATAAGAATACACATAATCTTTACTATATTTATTAGCAGAGAAACAAAAACCTATCATATTATATAAAATCTACTGTATGCAATGTAGTTTTAGAACTAATATTGGGGTGATCCTCCTACCCTTTATACTTGGTCAGACAAAAACATAAACCCCATCTAGTCTTGTAGAATCTAGGGGCAAATGGAGACTGTGTATTACGTGAGGATATTACAGTATATCTGACAACCTTCACTAAATACCCAGGGATTTTATCTTATTCAGAAATGATCACAGATAGTCATTCTTGCTGCTCAAATCTATTTAGATTTTTCTTTTTGTTCCCCCATGCTGCTTCCGTTCCCCGGCAGCCCCACCCACTCACTCATACACACTTGCTGTCTGCCTAGCAACAGAGGTTTGTTAAGCAATCATAGAAAAGGCTTACAAAAAATACAGTGAAATTATTAAAAATTGAGATGAGGTGGGGAGGGGGACAAAGTAGAGGAAGATGAGAGAAAGGGAGTTATAGCAAGAGAACCCTGGGACATCTGTGTATAGCATCTCCCTCCTCCTCCTTCTCCCTCCCACTCCTCCTACTCACACCTGCTACGGTACAGCTTTCCGCTTGCTGAATGTGAGTGCAGAGCCAATCCCAATGCTTCAGCATTTAAAGAGATAGCACTGTGATGTGGCATCTTTCCTCTCAGTTCTCCTTTACAGTACAAATAATTGCAATGGAACTAGCACAGTAATATAAAGTATCCATTTACTGTCAAACATCTCAGTGAAAACTGAGTATCTATACTTAGACTGTGATTTTTCTGGCTAAAGATAACCTTGATTTTTGGCATATTTTCAACAACTGATCCATGTGATAAAACAAAATCATCTAAATTTCCTCTTTCTGATCGAAATATTAGATCATTAAAATCACGTTCTCTGGATCATAAATTCAGTGATGTAGTAGAATCTCCAAATCCTATACAGTGAACTTAAAGGGACATGAAACCCAATTTTTTTCTTTCATGATTTCGCAAGAGCATGCAATTTTAAACAACTTTCCAATTTACTTCTATTATCAATTTTGTTTCATTCTATTGATATATTTTATTGAAGGAGCAACAATGCACTGATGGGAGCTAGCTGAACACATTGTTTAACCAATGACAAGAGGCATATTCGTGCATCCACCAATCAGCAGCTATCTCCTGAGCTAACATAGGTATCTTTTTCAACAAATTATACCAAGAGAACAAAGCAATTTAGATAATAGAAGTAAACTGGAAAGTTGTTTAAAATTGTATTCTGTATCTGAATCATGAAAGAAAATGTTTAATTTCCCTTTAAATGGATTCTAATATATAACAGTTTAGCCTCTTCACTGAGCATAAACTAAAAAATACAAACATGATACATAGGTTCTTTGCATGAGATTATTTGACTCTAATACAAACATCTTTTGAGTAAACAATGACAGATGTTAAAGATTTGGAAAACGAAGGGACAACATAAGGTTTAAAGGGACAGTATACACTCATTTTCATATAGCTGCATGTAATAGACACTACTATAAAGAATAAAATGCACAGATACTGATATAAAAATCCAGTATAAAACTGTTTAAAAACTTACTTAGAAGCTGTCAGTTTGGCTCTGTTGAAAAGGCAGCTGGAAAGCCCACTGCAAGTGGCAAATAAGACACTCCCCCCCTCCCCCTTCTTTTGCATATGAAAAGACCCTTTACACAAACAGGAGCAAGCTGGAGAAGGTAGCTGACAGTATTCTCATAAAACTTTTGGGCTTGGTTAGGAGTCTGAAAATCAGAGCAATGTTATTTAAAAATAAGCAAAACTATACATTTTTTTTACAAAAAAAACTTTATGGGCTATATAAATAGATCATCTACAAAACATTTATGCAAAGAAAAAATGAGTGCATAATGTCCCTTTAAATTGTTTAACCTAGTTGCCTTTAGAGACCCTTTCTCATTGCACTCTTTATAGGACAAAGCATCTGTCTCCTGTGCACCACTTAGTAAGGTGACTGATGGATACGGTAAGCTCAACTTTCAACTAAAATTGCATTTCCCTTTATGATGCAGGTGCTCAGACTGAAGATTACAGTTTTGTAAAATTATAGTTTGAGATTGTAAATATGCAATGCCTAATCATATGTAGTTAAAATAATTAAAATAATTAATTAAAGGGACACTGGAACCCAAATTTTTTCTTTCATGATTCAGATAGAGCAATGCAATTTTAGCAAGTTTCTAATTTACTCCTAGATATCAATTTTTCTTCATTCTCTTGGCTATCTTTTATTTGAAAAGCAAGAATGTAGAGTTTAGAAGCCGGCCAATTTTTGGTTCATCAACCTGGGTTGTCCTTGCTGATTGGGACAACACCGATAAACAAGTGCTGTCCAGGGTCTAAAGCCAAAAATTGTCTGGCTCCTTAGCTTAGAATGCCTTCTTTTTCAATTAAACAGCTAGATTACAAGTTGGTGCGTTGCGGCTGTAACCTGAAAATATGGGCATTTTCAGCGTTAAAACAGCACCGCAGCCATTACAAGTTATGTCAGGTATAGGTGTACCGTACACCTTTTAGCCTGTACCGCAACGTTACGTCAGTCGTAACAATGATGTTTTTTCATGGGATTTCCATAGCGCCGGTATTACAAATTTTGCGGTGAGGCTAAAAAGTGAGCATTACAACGTAAAACGACAAGATCCGTACCGCTATCTAAAGTCAGTAGTTATGAGTCTTACATTACAAAGCTGTAACACAAAACTCATAACTAAAGTGTCAAAAAGTACACTAACACCCATAAACTACCTATTAACCCCTAAACCGAGGCCCTCCCGCATCGCAAACACTATATTAAAGTTATTAACCCCTAATCTGCCGCTCCCGACATCACCGCCATTAAAAAAATGTATTAACCCCTATTCCACCGCTCCCTGACATCGTCACCACTAAATTAAAGTTATTAACCCATAAACCGCCGCCCTCCCGCATAAAAAAACACTATTTAAATATTATTAACCCCTAATCTGCCGTCCGTCCACACCGTCGCTATAATAAACCTATTAACCCCTAAACTGCAAGTCCCCCACAACAAAATATACTAAAATAAACTATTAACCCCTAAACCAAAAGGCCCCACAACGAAATAAACTAATTTAAACTAGTAACCCCTAAACCTAACTGTGATGAGAGTGGGAAGTGACGTCACTAGATGGGGGCGTGGTTTAGAGCTGTTAGTGTCTATGTCGCAGTTACCAAGTTAGATGTGTGGTGTAAGATGTATACTTCTATGCTCTGCAATAAAATAGCGTTGTACCTTCTATGTTGTGTCTTGCATCTCATGACATGGTATCAGAAGTACTTGCCTGCGCTTCTGTTTTCTGATTAATGACGATGTCGAAGTTTACCCCACCTGAGCCTTTTGATTTCTCTCAGCCTGCAGCTTGGCCCACATGGCGTCAGCGGTTTCAACACTTCAGGATTGTTTCCAAGCTGGACAAGGAGAGTGGTTTAGTACAAGTTAATTCTCTTTTATACTCTATGGGGAAAGATGTGGAGCCAGTGTTCAATGCCTTTACTTTCCAAGAAGGGGAAGAATTTAACTTTGAAATAGTTATGAATAAACTCAGTTCCCACTTTGTGCCCAAAAGAAATGTGATTCATGAGAGGACTTGTTTTCATAAACGTGCTCAGCGTGTGGGAGAATCTGCGGAGTCATTTGTGCACAGCCTGTATGAAGAAGAAGTCTTCATCCCGGCGATGTCTTTATCCAAGCGGCAGCAAAGTCTTCTTCCATCCGGCAGCATCTTCCATCAAGCGGCATCTTCAATCTTCTTTCTTCGCTCCTCCAACGCGGAGCATCCATCCCGGCCGAGGAATGAGGTACCTATAAATGACGTCATCCAAGATGGCGTCCCGAATTCCGATTGGCTGATAGGATTCTATTAGCCAATCGGAATTAAGGTAGGAAAAATCTGATTGGCTGATTGAATCAGCCAATCAGATTGAGCTTGCATTCTATTGGCTGATCGGAACAGCCAATAGAATGTGAGCTCAATCTGATTGGCTGATTGGTTCAGCCAATGGGATTGAACTTGAATCTGATTGGCTGATTCAATCAGCCAATCAGATTTTTCTACCTTAATTCCGATTGGCTGATAGAATCCTATCAGCCAATCGGAATTCGACGAACACCATCTTGGATGACATCATTTAAAGGTACCTCATTCCTCGTTCAGTCGTCGGCCGGGATGGATGTTTCGCGTCGGAGGAGCGAAGAAAGAAGATTGAAGATGCCGCTTGATGGAAGATGCTGCCGGATGGAAGAAGACTTTGCTGCCGCTTGGATAAAGACATCGCCGGGATGAAGACTTCTTCTTTGCCGCTTGGATAAAGACATCGCCCGGATCGGATGAGGAGTTCGGCCCGGTTGGGTGAAGAAAAGGTAGGAGATCTTCAGGGGGGTAGTGTTGGGTTTATTTAAGGGGGTTTGGGTTAGATTAGGGGTATGTGGGTGGTGGGTTGTAATGTTGGGGGGTGGTATTGTGTTTTTTTTTAAGGCAAAAGAGCAGTTTTCTTTGGGGCATGCCCCGCAAAAGGCCCTTTTAAGGGCTGGTAAGGTAAAAGAGCTTTGAACTTGTTTAATTTAGAATAGGGTAGGGAATTTTTTTTATTTTGGGGGGCTTTATTATTTTATTAGGGGGCTTAGAATAGGTGTAATTAGCTTAAAAATCTTGTAATCTTTTTTTTATTTTTTGTAATTTAGTGTTTGTTTTTTTTGTAATTTAGTTTAGTTTATTTAATTGTATTTTTAGATATTTGTAGTTTATTTAATTTATTGATAGTGTAGGTGTATTTGTAACTTAGGTTAGGATTTATTTTACAGGTAAATTGGAAATTATTTTAACTAGGTAGCTATTAAATAGTTATTAATTATTTAATAGCTATTGTACCTAGTTAAAATAAATACCAAATTACCTGTAAAATAAATATAAACCCTAAAATAGCTACAATGTAATTATTAATTACATTGTAGCTATCTTAGGGTTTATTTTATAGGTAAGTATTTAGATTTAAATAGGAATATTTTCATTAATAAAATTAATATTAGATTTATTTTAATAAGAGTTTAGTTAGGGATGTTAGAGTTAGATAGGGTTATTATACTTAATATATAATATAATAACGATATT
The DNA here is from genome assembly GCF_027579735.1 of Bombina bombina. NCBI lineage: Eukaryota > Metazoa > Chordata > Amphibia > Anura > Bombinatoridae > Bombina > Bombina bombina. The sequence continues at coordinate 238,193,159 of NC_069501.1, read as the reverse complement.
AACTATATTAACCCTAATATAATTAGGGTTAATATAGTTAATATAGCTGGCGGCGGTGTAGGGGGATTAGATTAGGGGTTAATGTGTTTAATATAGGTGGCGGCGGTGTAGGGGGATTAGATTAGGGGTTAATACATTTATTATAGGTGGCAGCGGTGTAGGGGGATTTAGATTGTAGGCAAAAGAGCTGATTACTTTGTGACAAAGCCCCGCCAAAAGCCCTTTTAAGGGCTGGCAAAAAGCAATTTACTTTGGGGTAATGCCACGCAAAAAGCCCTTTTCAGGGCTATTTGTAGGGTTAGACTTAGGTTTAGTGTAGGGATAGTTTAGTATTTTAGGGGTTAAATAATTTAATATAGATGGCGGCGGGTAGGGGGATTAAATTAGGGGGTTAATAATTTTAAAATAGATGGCGGCGGGTAGGGGCTCACTTTAGGGGGTAGGTAAGGTAGATGGCGGCGGGGTAGGGGCTCACTTTAGGGGTAGGTAAGGTAGATGGCGGCGGTGTTAGGGGCTCACTTTAGGGGGTTATAGATTTAATATAGCTGGCTGCGGGTCCGGAGCGGCGGTTTAGGGGTTAATAACTTTATTAGGTGGCCGCGGGATCCGGGAGCGGCGGTTTAGGGGTTAATAACTTTTTTATTATTAGGATAGTGAGGGGGGATAGCGGATAGAGGGTTAGACGTGTCGGGCTATGTTTAGGAGGCGTGTTAGACAGTGCGGGTGATTTCATACTTTAGTCAGGTTTTGTAGGCGCCGGCAGTTTCTAACGTGCCGTAAGTCACTGGCGACACCAGAAATTTGTACTTGTGCAGATTTCTAGACATCGCTGGTTTATCCGACTTACGGCACGTTAGCATCTGACGGCACCGTATATTGGATAGCTCGAGTTGCGAGCTGAAACTGCGGGCGACGCGGGGTCACTCGCTTGCGCCGCAAACTACGTACGCCGTATATCGGATCGCGCCCCTAGTAGTTAGAGAATTTGGTTAGTGCACCCTCCAGAGAAACAACTAATTTAATTTAAAAAAAAAAAAAGAATTCTGCATATTATACTTAGACTAATGTCTGATTTGTATATGTCCTTATGTCTAACACTATTTACTGTTTAGTTTCCCTTTAATAATCACCTGTGCCATAAAAGGTGAGTGCATGGTGTTAAAAGGGAGAAGGATTTAAATGTGGTCCCAATATTGGTACCTGAACAATTTGGGGATAATAGAAACTCTCTAAAATAAAAAAAAAATCTCTCTTGAATAAAAAAAACATTATTTGCACTGCTAGCTTCATATATGTGGAGATCTTTCTTAGACTGGTTCTTGTTCTTGATTTAATTTGAGTCTGAAAAGCTAAATATCAAGGTTTGGTGGTGGTACTGAAGGCAGAAAGTATTGTTTTGTTTCTTAGACCCACTTTTTTATTTAAATGGACATAATAGTCAACCCTGCCCTATTGTGGGCCAGATTACGAGGGGAGCGCTAACAGTTAAACACAAGCCATAAGGGGTTATCGCGGGTGTTTGCCCTTGTTGGGTTTACCGCTGGTATTACAAGTTGAAAGTAAATGTTATTGCTTGAGCACAATTGCAATTTACACTAGAATGATTACCGCATCCTCAGAGCTCTGGTTACCTTTTTCGCGAAACAAAAACGTGTCTCAAAACTTAAAAAAGCTTAAAAAATACATTATTAAGTAGGGTTACACTAATAAAAAATATTAAAAAAAATGTGCACACAAAAGTTATAAGGGCTCAAAGATATGAGGTCTCACGAGTTAGAAAAAAATCTGATTTGTCACGTCACGGATTAAATCACCTTTGAAATGACCAGTGAGTGCCTATATATATAAATATATATATATTTATGTACGGTTAGCACACATGAGAATATGCAATAGGGTTTGCTCCATTAACTTCTAAGGGGGAATACGAGAGCATGCACGCAATATTCTAAGTTCGGCTTTCGTTGGGTTAGCGCAAGAGAAAACTGCTTACTTTCATCTGATAATACGAGTGCAACCCGACAAGCGCAAAAAGCTTACTTCTAGCACAGTTAGCTCTCGTGCGGCAGAGATAAATAGTGTACCCCTCGTAACCTGGTCCTGGGTGTTTAACCCCCGCAAAGGGGTTAAACACAGTAGAAGTGAGGCTTGTAACCAGCAGAGCACTGGTCCCTATCGGAAATTCCCACTGATCCAATTCAGCAGTGCAGGTTGCACATCTGAATTGTGTGACTAGTGCTGCTGATTGGATCAGCAGTGGTTTCCGCCGTATGTCCCAAGTGACACTTCTACTCTGCTTTTTTCTTTTGCAGGGGTTAAACACACAGTAGTGTAGGTTCGATAGTTTTAAAATGGCATACTCTAATGCAGGCGTCGAGAAATCTGTTCAAAATTTAGGAGCAAGTAAGAATATTTAGTAGCCAGACATACATTTAGGAGCCAGACAGTGGTATCTGTTTATAAATCTATGGTGAATAACCCAAAAAGTTAGGAGCCAGGAGTAAAATTATAGGAGCCAGTGGCTCCCAGGCTCCTGGATTTGTCTAGCCCTGCTCTAATAGATTAGATCCATTAAACTATTATGGCCCTTTAACACATCCGTGTCAGCGTTTGCACCCCACTGAGCTATTAATGAGATTGTTACTGTTTCTGTACATATTCTCAGAGACAAGCAATACAAACTAGCTACAACCCTCTTTCAAATGCCTACGTCAGATCTCAAATCAAACCCCAGAGCCCTGCAGCCTCTAAGTCAGCCTCATGTCCTCATCATTATTCAGATCAGATCCCTAATACCACCAACTGCTGTGTCAGCCACATGCCCACAACAGACTTCAGTACAGGCTCTGACTCTACAAAAACATTATTAGTCACCTTCCTTCAACAGCCATCATATTGTCATGTTGTACATCTGTCAACCACACTAGCATGCGGCTCCTCTATCAGCCACATAATCTTAGGTCAGACCCCTGGCTTTGCAATTCCTTTTCTTTTTTTTTTTTTAACAATTTTTATTGAAATACATCTTGACAACAAGCACAACATTACACCATTATAAGGTTACAGCAATACATGTTCATTGGTTATATCGGGGGGTAGTTATCAAGCCGTCAACCTCAAATACGCTGGAATTCCGCAGCGTATTTGTGGCGAGGCTGATTCGCCTTAGTTATCAAAGGCTCGAGACCGGCAAAAGTAGAATTTTGTGACGTAAGCTTCGATCCGCCGGACTCAGTCCGACACAGATCGATTCTTACGTCACTCCAGATGTTCCGCACACAAGTGCGGCACATTCTCACTACTTTTGCTAGCTATCAAAAAACTAGCAGGTACACTCGGCACTTTTACGGCCCAGCGTACCTGGTTTTCAATCCGCCACCCCTGGAGGCGGCGGATCCCATAGGAATCAATGGGAGTCTGACCATAGCGAAAGTACAAGTTCGCTGCTGACAGACATCCCATTGATTCCTATGGGAGATGTCTACACCTAACACCCTAACATGTACCCCGAGTCTAAACACCCCTAATCTGCCCCCCCTACACCGCCGCAACTAAATAAAGTTATTATCCCCTAAACCGCCGCTCCCGGAGCCCACCGCAAGCTAATCTATACATATTAACCTCTAAACCGCCGCTCCCGGAGCCCACCGCAACTATAATAAATGTATTAACCCCTAAACCGCCACTCCCTGAACCCGCCGCAACCTATATTAAATGTATTAACCCCTAATCTGCCCCCCTACACCGTCGCCACCTATAATAAATTTATTAACCCCTATCCTGCCCCCCACTACGCCGCCGCCACTGTAATAAAATTATTAACCCCTAAACCTAAGTCTAACCCTAACCCTAACGCCCCCTAACTTAAATATTAATTAAATACATCTAAATAAATTAACTCTTATTAACTAAATGAATCCTATTTAAAACTAAATACTTACCTTTAAAATAAACCCTAATATAGCTACAATATAAATAATAATTATATTCTAGCTATCTTAGGATTTATTTTTATTTTACAGGTACCTTTCAATTTATTTTAACCATGTACAATAACTATTAAATAGTTATTAACTATTTAATAGCTTACCTAGCTAAAATAAAGAGAAATGTACCTGTGAAATAAATCCTAACCTAAGTTACAATTACACCTAACACTACACTATACTTTAATAAATTATTCCTATTTAAAAATAAATACTTACCTGTAAAATAAACCCTAAGATAGCTACAATGTAATTAATACTTATATTATAGCTATCTTAGGATTTATATTTAGTTTACAGGTAACTTTGTATTTATTTTAGCTAGTTAGAATAGTTATTAAATAGTTATTAACTATTTAATAACTACCTAGCTAAAAGAATACAAAATTGTACCTTGTAAAATTAATCCTAACTTAAGTACAATTAAACCTAATACTACCTATCATTAAATTAAACTAAATAAACTACCTACAAATAACTACAATGAGAATACAATTACATAAACTAACTAAAGTACAAAAAATAAAAAAAGCTAAGTTACAAAAATAAAAAATTAAGTTACAAACATGTTAAAAATATTTACAACAATTTTAAGCTACTTACACCTAATCTAAGCCCCCTAATAAAATAACAAACCCCCCAAAATAAAAAAAAAAATGCCCTACCACCTATTCTAAATTACATAAATTTCAAAGCTCATTTTACCTTACCAGCCCTGTAAAAGGGCCATTGTTGGGGCATGCCCAAAAAGTTCAGCTCTTTTTGCCTGTAAAAGAAAAAATACAACCCCCCCCCAACATTAAAACCCACCACCCACATTACCCCTAATCTAACCCAAACCCCCCTTACAAAAACCTAACACTAATCCCCTGAAGATCATCCTACCTTGAGTCGTCTTCACTCAGCCGAGCCACCGATGGAACTGAAGAGGACATCCGGAGCGGAAGAAGTTAATCCTCCAAGCGGCGCTGAAGAAATCTTCCATCCGATGAAGTCATCATCCAGGCGGCGCTGAAGAAGTCTTCGATCCGGCCGATGTCATCTTCAAAGAGGCGCTGAAGAGGTCTTCTATCCGGGCGAAGTCATCTTCCAAGCCGAGTCTTGAATCTTCCTTCCGCCGACGCGGAACCACCTTCTTCACCGACGGACTACGACGAATGACGGCTCCTTTAAGGGACGTCATCCAAGATGGCGTCCCCTCAATTCCGATTGGCTGATAGGATTCTATCAGCCAATCGGAATTAAGGTAGGAAAAATCTGATTGGCTGATGGAATCAGCCAATCAGATTGAGCTCGCATTCTATTGGCTGTTCCGATCAGCCAATAGAATGCGAGCTCAATCTGATTGGCTGATTGGATCAGCCAATCGGATTGAACTTGAATCTGATTGGCTGATTCCATCAGCCAATCAGATTTTCCTACCTTAATTCCGATTGGCTGATAGAATCCTATCAGCCAATCGGAATTGAGGGGACGCCATCTTGGATGACGTCCCTTAAAGGAGCCGTCATTCGTCGTAGTCCGTCGGTGAAGAAGGTGGTTCCGCGTCGGCGGAAGGAAGATTCAAGACCCGGCTTGGAAGATGACTTCGCCCGGATAGAAGACCTCTTCAGCGCCTCTTTGAAGATGACATCGGCCGGATCGAAGACTTCTTCAGCGCCGCCTGGATGATGACTTAATCGGATGGAAGATTTCTTCAGCGCCGCTTGGAGGATTAACTTCTTCCGCTCCGGATGTCCTCTTCAGTTCCATCGGTGGCTCGGCTGAGTGAAGATGACTCAAGGTAGGATGATCTTCAGGGGATTAGTGTTAGGTTTTTGTAAGGGGGGTTTGGGTTAGATTAGGGGTATGTGGGTGGTGGGTTTTAATGTTGGGGGGGGGGTTGTATTTTTCTTTTACAGGCAAAAGAGCTGAACTTTTTGGGGCATGCCCCCACAAATGGCCCTTTTAAGGGCTGGTAAGGTAAAAGAGCTTTGAAATTTATGTAATTTAGAATAGGGTAGGGATTTTTTTTTATTTTGGGGGGTTTGTTATTTTATTAGGGGGCTTAGATTAGGTGTAAGTAGCTTAAAATTGTTGTAATATTTTTAACATGTTTGTAACTTAATTTTTTATTTTTTGTAACTTAGCTTTTTTTATTTTTTGTACTTTAGTTAGTTTATGTAATTGTATTTCATTGTAGTTATTTGTAGGTAGTTTATTTAGTTAATTTAATGATAGTGTAGTATTAGGTTTAATTGTAACTTAAGTTAGGATTTATTTTACAGGTAATTTTGTATTTCTTTTAGCTAGGTAGTTATTAAATAGTTAATAACTATTTAATAACTATTCTAACTAGCTAAAATAAATACAAAGTTACCTGTAAACTAAATATAAATCCTAAGATAGCTATAATATAAGTATTAATTACATTGTAGCTATCTTAGGGTTTATTTTACAGGTAAGTATTTATTTTTAAATAGGAATAATTTATTAAAGTATAGTGTAGTGTTAGGTGTAATTGTAACTTAGGTTAGGATTTATTTCACAGGTACATTTCTCTTTATTTTAGCTAGGTAAGCTATTAAATAGTTAATAACTATTTAATAGTTATTGTACATGGTTAAAATAAATTGAAAGGTACCTGTAAAATAAATATAAATCCTAAGATAGCTAGAATATAATTATTATTTATATTGTAGCTATATTAGGGTTTATTTTATAAGTAAGTATTTAGTTTTAAATAGGATTCATTTAGTTAATAAGAGTTAATTTATTTAGATGTATTTAATTAATATTTAAGTTAGGGGGGCGTTATGGTTAGGGTTAGACTTAGGTTTAGGGGTTAATCATTTTATTACAGTGGCGGCGGCGTAGTGGGGGGCAGGATAGGGGTTAATAAATTTAATATAGGTTGCGGCGGGTTCATTGAGCGGCGGTTTAGGGGTTAAACTATTTATTTAGTTGCGGAGAGGTGCGGGATCAGCAGGATAGGGGTTAATAATTTTATAATAGAGGGCGACGGTATAGGGGGGGGCAGGATAAGGGTTACTAGGTATAATGTCGGTGGCAGCGGTGTCCGGGAGCGGCGGTTTAGGGGTTAATACATTTATAAGACTTGCGGCGGGGTCTAGGAGCGGCGGTTTAGGGGTTAATACATTTATAAGACTTGCGGCGGGGTCTAGGAGCGGCGGTTTAGGGGTTAGTAACTTTATTTAGTTGCGGGGGCCTCCGGGGGCGCCGGTATAGGGGGTAGAACAGTGTAGTTTAGTGTGAGTGCTTAGTGACAGGCTAGCAATAAAGCTGGGAAAAAGCCGAAGGGCAGCGAGATCGGATGAGTGATAACTCTCACAGTCCGCTGCTCATCGCCCCGCGGCTTTTTGACAGCTTTATTTGATAACTTAGGCGAACGTATTCAAGGTCCGCGGCGGCGAAGGTAGGCGAGCTTAGGCGGGCGTATTGGGCCGGCGAAGCCAGAAAAGTAGACGGCTTGATAACTACCCCCCATCATCTGTAAATGGTAAGGGCTTTCAACTCCAAAAGAGCCTTTCTGCATGAGTCGTGACTTTCATTTCACCTATTTTGAATAGAGCAAACTGAAAGCCCCTCCCTCCCCAAGCATTCCTTTTAAACCCTGTTGTATACATCAGTACTCTGACCAGACCCCATGGCTCTGCAGCCCCTTTGCTCAAAAAAGACCCATGGGCATGTAGGTCTTTAACTTAATGATGTTTTTTTTGCATGCATTATGTGTGGTAGCTTCTGGTAATTTTAGGAATTTTTGACAAAGGTAACCTCTGAAAGTTTGGTGTCTACAGAAAAAAAACTTAGAATATTTGTCTAAATAGCTAGCAAGAAAGCACTGAAATTGTGTTAAATGTAAATGAGATCCAAGATAGTTAGAAGACAAAAATATATTAACAACTGGTTTCTAATTTCTAGCTCAGAGATTCCTCTTCTTCCTCTTTTCCCTGCTATATTCATTTGAGAGACATCCCTAACTATTATAATCCATAACCCCATGTGACGTCCTAATCTCATAGATTAACACAACTCCACACTTTACAGTGTTATCTGATTGTACAAAGTCAAATAATTTGAAGCAAAATGGGGCACAATAACTAAATTTCTGAGAGCAGATGATTGAGAAACTTATGTTTTTTATGTACCATTGTGTTAGTGTTGTTGTTATTATTATTATTACTAGTTGATAAGCCTGCCCAGAGGGCAGTCTACGTGTTGAAAATACAACCCCACCAAGCTACAAAAAAAAAAAAATAGAAATACAGAAAAAAATTAACAAAGCTATCAAAAATAATAAAATTAAACCTAAACTAATACCCCTATAAAAATAAAAAATCCCCCCAGCGGCTGTGCAGGAGAATGGCCGTGTTTACTTAGTGCTCCGGAGCCAAAAGCTGATCTAAAGCATGCAAAGCTATGAATGATACCCAAAACTTGATCTGCTCTGAACCGGAGAGCTGAGGGGACAAAGTGGAACCGACAACAGATATGTCAGGAGATTTGAACTGGACACTATCATGATATCCCGCAGTGGGCCACAGCCCAACTAAAGTGTGACATAAGCTGTACAAACCGGAACACCATACCCACCTTGCTTCCAGAGCCGGAGTCTTGTGAGTGTGGAACTCCTAGTGCTTCTACCTATTGCCTGCTGGGTGCTGCTGTGCCTGGACCCTCAGGGTGACTACATCAGCGGAGGGGTTAAGGGGTTATAGGAGAGAAGAGCCACGCGCCATAACTCACCTGGGGAGCGACGCACGTGGGCCATACCGAAGCTTCTTTCCTCTTCACAGTACCCAGTATACTCGCAACCGACGTTGCTGGAGACTTCTGATTGCAGTTCTGTTTGTGTATCTCCTCGGCTAGCTGCAGGGAGTGACAGTGACCGGAGCATCTTGTTGACAGCATCTACACTGGAACCTCTGGAACACAATATTAGTAAGTAACGGCCGCTTATGAGGCACATTAAGAGACTTAAAATACAAAAAGTTACCTTCATAAGGCCAAAATTGTGTGTTATTTATTCTGGGGGTGATAAAGCTTAGCGAAAGCGGAGACTACAAGAAGTATCTGGGAAGGGCCTAAGGGCCTATGTGACGCAGTTATATCAAAGAGATTGGGCCCTCAAGTTTATTATATTGTCACAATATATTAGGTGTGTTTTGTGCTATGTAAAGGACACTGGTCCGGGCAGGTGGAACTTTCCTAGAGTCTAACGTCAAACACAACTGTCCCATAATGAGGACTTTGCTCAAATCGCCTCAGTTCCACCGCAATATGTTACTAAAGAGGACTTGAAGTGTCTCTCATCTAAGGAAGATATTAAAGAGATTGCATCAGAAATTAAACATTTATTTAGTGAATTGAAGCATGATGTCACAGATCTAACGCAAAGAGTTACAAGTGTTGAAGACTCACATAGCACTCTGCAAGAACAATTGAAAGAAACCACTTCTCAGACACAACAGAACACAAATATGATTCAGAGTCTCCTAGAGAGGATAGAGGACTTAGATAACTGCAGCCGGTGAAATATCTTAAGAGTAAGGGGAATCCCGGAATCTGTCAATCCAAATGCCCTAATGGGCTATTTACAAGACCTCTTCAGGACAATTAAGGGTACCCAACTGGCACCTGAGGTTGTAATAGAGAGGGCCCACAGGGCATTGCATCCCAAACCATCACCAAAGCCCCCCCCCCAAGGGAAGTTATTCTTAGAATGTTAAACTACAGGGATAAGGAGGAGATACTCCGTTGCAGCAGGAATAAACATCCAGTACAGCATGCTGGAATTTCCCTACAAATTTTTTCTGATCTCTGCCCTGCCACCTTGCAGAAGTGCAGAGAACTTCGCTTTTTGACATCTACCCTGCAGGACAACAAGATCCTCTATAGATGGGGATTTCCCACCTGTCTTGTGGCTTCCAAGGGTGACAAAACGGCAATATATCGGTCACTACCGGATTTGGAGATGTTCTGCACGACCCTAGGCATCACACCACCACACCCAGAGAATACGACAATCTCATCTTTAAATGTAGCTGAAAATTAAAGCCTGACTTGAGAAGATGGGTAAGACATTGTACTGGGCCCCCTTGGGCCCACCTGACGGGGTTGGGACATTGTTGTATCTAGAATGACTGCCTCATGAAAAGACTGCCTTAATTGTGGTTGCAACCTGTACACCCCCTTATTGTATGTTTACCACTAAACTTTCGATAGTATTCTGGAGTGTCCTGTTATCATGTGGTGCAATTTGAGCCATCGCCAGCCCCGTTGGGGGTGCCTTACTGGGTTTAGAGCCCCATTATTCTGGATGTGCTAATGTCTCTGAATGTTTGTTCTGATTAAGCTTGTTAAAAAGAGGTTCTCCTTTACATAAATACTGTACTATTTTTTGCTGACTTGAGAAGATGGGTAAGACATTGTACTGGGCCCCCTTGGGCCCACCTGACGGGGTTGGGAAATTGTTGTATCTACAATGACTGTCTCATGAAAAGACTGCCTTGATTGTGGTTGCAACCTGTACACCCCCTTATTGTATGTTTACCACTACACTTTCAATAGTATTCTGGGGTGTCCTGTTATCATGTGGTGCGATTTGAGCCATCGCCAGCCCCGTTGGGGGTGCCTTGCTGGGTTTAGAGCCCCATTATTCTGGATGTGCTAATGTCTCTGAATGTTTGTTCTGATTAAGCTTGTTAAAACGAGGTTCTCCTTTACATAAATACTGTACTATTTTTTGCTAAATGTAGATGCATGTATTGAGTTTGGACACTATGGGATTTTCCGTGGGCTGTCCCTTCTTAATTGCATGTATCCCCCTCGGTTCTATTTGTTGGTTTTCAAAGTTGTCTCACAATATTTATGTTAATATTATCAGAATATGTTACTGTTACAAGATTGTGATGTCATATAATGTTTGGTCTCGAATTTTATTTAACTTTTTCTCAACAGGTCAGCCATAGGCATATTCCCTTTAGTTGTCCTTATACAAGGGCGATTTGGTCTATTATAGGCCTAGTGTTACTGTCGTGGTTGAGATAGTGAAGCATATACCTGTTTATAATCTTACTACACCAATGCTCTTTAAGAAGATTCAGTGCACTCTAGTCACTGTTTAATCACCTTTTGTCCCTATAGTCTCTTAGGGATCTTTCTCGTTTCTATATCTAAACTATCTCTTTTTCTCTTTTTCCCCAACTCCTTCTTCCTCTCTTCCCCTTTCTACCCCTCCCCCCCTTTTTTGTTTTTTTTCTCTTCCCCCTCTCCCCCCGCTTGGTGGAATGGCTCACCAGCTTAGCAAAACGAAAGTTCACCCCCTAAAGTTTTTAACGATCAATGTAAAGGGGTTAAATAACCCTGGTAAGCGTTCTATTGTTACCCGAGAATTACATAAGGGGGATATAGTTTTTATTCAAGAATCACATTTTGCGAAAAACAGAGAACCTAAATGGCACAACCATAGATATTCGATTGCTTTCTTTTCGTCTGGCCCTCGCAAACAGAATGGGGTCGGTATCCTGATACATCATAGGGTACCTTTTCAAATGCAGAAAATAGTGAGAGATAAAGATGGGCGGTACCTCATAGTGGTGGATCTCCTGTACGCCATTCAGATATCATTGATTAATGTATATGCTCCAAATGTTGCTCAACATACCTTTTTTAAATCTCTCTCAAGTAAATTACTTGAACAAACCAGAGGAGTGACAGTGGTGGGAGGGGACTTTAATGTGCCACTTATTCCAAAGCAGGATACTTCTAATGGTCTTTTGAGTGTGTCACATCATATACTGAAACATATTAACACGATACTTAAAAATCATGTTACATGATGTTTGGCGCACACTACATCCAACTGAGGCTGAATACACATACTACTCTAGTCCGCATAGAAAATACTCCCATATAGACTTTTCTTTTACAGACTCTCAGGGAATTTATTTATTTATTTATTTATAAAATATTTTACCAGGAAGGATACATTGAGATTTCTCTCGTTTTCAAGTATGAGTATGTTCAACGTAGTGACATATTGCCAATCACTTGGTCGGACCATGCACTGGTCACATTCGAGATGATGTGGCCTGACATGCCCGAAACCCATATTATTTGGCATTTAGATGATGCCCTTTTGAATAGCCCTGGGGTGGTGGAGGACACCTCTGCTAACATGTCAGAATATTTTGAGATACATTTAACAGATGACCTACCCATGTCTGCCATCTGGGAGGCACATAAAAGTGTCATCCGAGGTCACCTTATTAAACACAAAGCAAGACTACAGAAGCTAAAAAGAGAAAAATATAATCAACTACTAAATGAGATTAAGAAGATAGAAGAACAGCATAAAAAACCGACTCTGAAACTAAACTAACGCAAGCTAGACTGGACTTTAGACAACTTCTTCAAGATGAGAATCAGAAATTGGCTATTTGGCTAAAACAAAAATACTATGAAGGTGGAGATAAGGCTGGGAAGATGTTAGCTAGGACTCTCAAAAGAACCCAATTAAAAGCATATGTGTACGCTATGAAAGATAGTAATAATAAGACTCATAAAGATAGCCTCGGCATTGCAGAAGTTTTCCGCACTTATTATAGTAGCCTATATAATCTTAAATCCTCATCACTGGCCCAACCTTTAGACATATCTTCCCAGCGCCGACGAGCACAGGAATATCTAAAAAATACCCAGTTGCAGACACTTGACAAAGACGCAACAGACTTCCTGGAGTCCCCTTTGACTCAGGAGGAAATAACAGATGCCCTCAAGAGTCTCCCAAATGGGAAATGTCCTGGTCCGGATGGACTAGGAGCTAAGTACTATAAAACTTTCTTACCAAACCTACAAGCCTTGTTTAATTCTTTACCTGATTCAGGGGTTTTGCCCTCCACTATGCTCACTGCATATATAACTGTACTCCCTAAGCCGGGAAAACCGTTAGATAAACCACAAAGCTATAGGCCAATTTCATTGTTAAATACCGATGTAAAATTTTTGGCAAAAACTCTAGCAAACAGGGTTAATAAGTTCCTACCTGGCCTGATCTCTCCGGATCAGGTTGGATTTGTCCCGGGGAGGGAGGCTAGGGACAATACCCTTAAGGTGTTGCAGCTGGTCTCACACTCGAAAATATACTGGGAGGCCACTCGCCCTGTTGTTGACTGACGCTGTGAAAGCGTTCGACAGGGTGAGTTGGCAGTTCCTTAGATGTACATTGGAGCGGATGGGTTTTGGGGAGAGGTTCATTAAGACAGTTTTTAGTCTCTATTCCACACCAAATGCGCAGATCAGAGTAAATGGTGTCCTTTCAGGACCATTGCTCATTACCAATGGGACCAGACAGGGGTGTCCCCTGTTGCCTCTTATTTGCCATCTCAGTTGAGGCTCTGGCGAGTAATATCCGAACCAATCACCAAATCAGAGGGTACTTGCTAGGTGATAAAGAATACAAAATAATAATGTACGCAGATGATCTACTTTTCACTTTGGTAGATCTAGTGACTTCAGTTCCTGCTCTGCTACAAGAATTCATTAAATATGGGGAAGTGTCTAATTTTCTTCTCAATGCATCCAAGTCAGAGGTTTTGGGAGTGACACTAGACCCGCCAGTTAGAACCTGGTTAAAAGAGCATAGCCCTTTTAAGATAAATGATAAGCAGTTAAAATACCTTGGGGTTAGTCTGACATCCTCAATGGCGGATTTATTTGATGCAAATTACATAGTTCTAAAGCGCATGGTTGCTGCGGACCTGTCAGCGTGGAAACATAAAACAATCTCCTGGTTGGGGAGAATACATGTTGTGAAAATGAATGTGCTCCCCAGATTGCTATATTTGTTCCAAACACTGCCCATCCCACTCTCCCACACATTCCTCCCCGCGCTCCAGGGCCTGGTAGAGGAGTATCTGGCAAGGGGTTAGGCCCAGAATCAATAGATCTACAATTTTTCTTCCAAGGGATGCGGGAGGCCTGGGCCTTCCGAACCTAGAGATGTATAGAAGAGCGGTGATGTTACAGAGAGTTATTGAGTGGTGCCAGGGTAACCCTCAGAAAGACTGGATTAGAGTAGACAGAGACATTCTTCAGGTGTGTGACTTGGCGCCTCTCCTATGGTTAAATAGCAAACATAGGGTATCTAATATACCGAGTTTCCCACTCCTGGAAGAGTTCTTCACCTTATGGGATAAAACGACCAGAACAGTACCCCATATATCCACCCCGCACTCCCCGCTGACGCCAATATACTGAAACCCAGATTTGCCACTGCAAATTAAACTGACTTCAGAACAGACTAAACTTCCTCATAACCACGCTGGTGGTTTTGTGACAATGGGGAGATTTAAAACGAGAGAGGAAATTTTAAGGGATTACCCAGAATTCCCAGTCCCATGGTTTGTTTATTTACAAATAGGACATTATATTAATACACACAAAAGTAGATCACAATTACTCAGTGACCCCACACCATTTGAATCACTGTGCACAAAACAAACCACATCTAGGCATTTGGTCTCAATCATTTACACTCTCCTTCTTCAACCTGGAGATGGCCCCCTTCCTAACTATACTAGAATGTGGTACAAGGAGTTAGAGACAGAACTTACGAGAGAGGAATGGCAACGGATTTTCCGGGCCGTCAAGACCTTATCAGTTTCAGCACGCATACAAGAATCACACTATAAATTGCTGAGTCGTATTTTGGACCTCTGTTTGGGGCGAGATGCAGAAATTGCTAGCGCTGGAAATCCCCAAAACTCCTGAAACCCTACTTTTCCATCTCCCAAACCAAATACAAAACCCAATAAAAAAGACCCTTTTAATGCTAATGTTGACGGGGGCAAAGAACTTGATTCTTGTCCGTTGGAAAACGGCTCAGATCCCCACACTAGCGGACTGGAGACAGAACGTACAAAATATCCTACTTCTGGAGAAATTCCACTATGTTAAGGTCTCTAAACTGGAAGTATATGATATGTAGATGGAATTATGGGGTGGAGGTTGCCTGGTAGGGTGATCTATAGGCCCTTGGAAATTGGACACTGGTGCTGTTGGCTGGGTCCTCCCTGCTCCCCCTTTCCCCTTTTTTTTTTTTCTTCTCCCCCCCCCCCTCTCTTCTCCTCTTTTTCTCTTTCTTATCAATCTCTACCCAAACTCTTAGGCCTTGATTATATGACTATGTACTAGCTATGAAGAGTGAGGTTGATTGAGCCCCCCAGATTTGCGCTGGAAGGGGGTTCTCCAGTATTCCTTTTATATCTACTGTTGTTTTGACAGGTTAATATGCTTCATCCTTATTACTTGTTACACCATGCCACCTATTGTATGGCATGGCATATGATACAGAAAAGTTGGAAAATTGTAAATATAGAGATGATTGAGAATTATATATCCTGTAAACGGTGATGATGTCCTTCCTTTATTCTTAATCCATGACTTTTAGATTTTGATATTTACAGGACTCTTTTTGTTATTATATAACACTGGAACACATGTTTTGTAGCATGTCTTACTTGAAGGTTCTTTACAAAATTGTATCGCTGTTTGCAAGACTTGTTTACTTTCTGTATGTTGTATGATTATTTTCTCAATAAAGCTCTTTAAAAAAAAAAAAAAAATCCCCCAAAATAAAAACACCCCCTAATCTAATACTAAACTACCAATAGCCCTTAAAAAGTCCCCCCTAACAGTAAAACCCACCACTGACCAAACCACCCAAAATAAGAAATCTAACACTAATAAACCTAATCTACCCATTGCCCTGAAAAGGGCATTTGTATGGCCATTGCCCTTAAAAGGGCATTCAGCTCTTTTGAGATTGGCCCCAAAAAACCATAATCTAAAAAAACAAAACCACCCCAAAAATAAAAAAAAAAAACCTTACACTAAAGCCCCAAATAGGTACTCACAGTTTCAGAAGTCCGGCGGAGAAGGTCTTCTTCCAGGCGGTTCCATCATCTTCATCCACATTAAAGGCGGCGCGGAGCAGAAGATCCGTAGTGGTCTTCTCAGATGTGGCGATCCTCTGTGATGGTCATCTGTGGGGGCAGCGGCGGTCCTCGGCGACATGGAGGCTCCTCTTTATCCGATGTCCATGGTATACTGAATATTGAATGCAAGGTACCGCAATCAATTTGGGGTACCATGCATTCCTATTGGCTGAATTTTTCAAAACAGCCAATAGAATGAGAGCTACTGAAATTCTATTGGCTGTTCAAATCAGCCAATAAGATTTCAGTAGCTCTCATCCTATTGGCTGATTTTGAAAATTTCAGCCAATAGGAATGCAATAGGAATGCCAATAAATATGGGGTACCTTGAATTCTTTCTTCAGTGTGTGGCAGCCGATTGCATGAAGAAGAACCTCCACACCTTCCCCGAGGACCGCCGCTGGTGAGGACCGCCACCGCCGCTGATGACTGCCGCCGATGATCGCCACTTCTGGGAAGACCGCTCCGGACCTCTGCACTGTGCCGCCTTCGCTGTGGATGAAGATTATGGACCTGTCTGGAAGAAGACCTTCTCCGCCGGACTTCTGAAACCGTGAGTACCTACCTTTAGTGTTAGTTTTTTTTTTTTTTTTTGTGGGGTTTTGTTTTTTTAGATTAGTTTTTTTTTGGCAAATCTCAAAAGAGCTGAATGCCCTAGTAAGGGCAGTGAAAAAGAGCTCAATGCCCATACAAATTCCCTTTTCAGGGCAATGGGTAGATTAGTTTTATTAGTGTTAGTTTTTTTTTATTTTGGGGGGTTTGGTGGGTGGGGGGGTTTTACTGTTAGGGGGACTTAGTTTATTTGTAATGTAAAAGAGCTGTTAAACTTAGGGCAATGCCCGACAAAAAGCCCTTTCAAGGGCTATTGGTAGTTTAGCATTAGATTAGTGGGTTTTTTATTTGGGGGGGGGCTTTTTTATTTTCATAGGGATTAGGTTTAATTTTTTTTATTTTGGATAGTGTTTATTATTTTTTGTAATGTTAGCGTTATTTTATTTTCTGTAATTAGATTAATGTAATGTAATTTTTTTGTATTTTTTATTGTAATGTAGTAATTTATTTTTTATTGTAATTAAGGGGTTAATTTAGGGGTGTTAGGTTAGGGGGCTTACTCATTAAATTAGTTTTTTACGTTGTGGGATTTGGCGGTGTAGGAGTTCATAGGTATATTAGGTCTAATGCGTTGTGGGGGGTTGGCGGATTAGGGGTTAATAGATGTATTAGGTAGTTTGCGATGTTGGGGTTTGCAAATTTAGGGGTTAATAATTTTATTAGGTAGTTATTTTTTTTTTCTTAATACTTCATGTGGGTGGTTAGTTTATTTTTTTCTTAATACTTCGTACAGGCGGTTAGGTTGTTTTTTTAAAAAATACTTATTGCGGGTGCTTAGGTTTTTTTTTTTAAATACTTATTGTGGGCGGTTATGTGTTTTTTTCATACTTATTATGTGCATTTTTTTTTTAATACTTATTGCGGGTGTTTTTTTTTGTAATGCTCTGTTTGCCTTTGCTGCATCCCGGTGGATTCAAAAAATGGCAGGGGGTGAAAGAATCCGGTGGATTCTTTCACCACCCTGCCATTTTCGGAATCCACTTGGATGCAGCTTCGCTGATTTCTTCGCTGATTTCTTTGGGGCAATGCCCCGCAAAAGGCCCTTTTAAGGGCTATTTGTAGTTTATTGTAGATTAGGGTTTTTTTATTTTGGGGGGGCTTTTTTATTTTCATAGGGCCCTTAGATTGGGTGTAATTAGTTTAAAGCTTCGATAATTTATTTTTTATTTTTTGTAACTTAGTGTTTATTTTTTGTGTAACTTAGTGTTTATTTTTTGTAACTTAGTTAGTTTTTTGGAACTTTGTAATTTTTTAGTGTAGATTTAAATTATTTGAGTAGGGTTAGGTGTTTAAATATACAGGGAGTGCAGAATTATTAGGCAAATGAGTATTTTGACCACATCATCCTCTTTATGCATGTTGTCTTACTCCAAGCTGTATAGGCTCGAAAGCCTACTACCAATTAAGCATATTAGGTGATGTGCATCTCTGTAATGAGAAGGG
This sequence comes from Bombina bombina, assembly GCF_027579735.1. Lineage (NCBI taxonomy): Eukaryota > Metazoa > Chordata > Amphibia > Anura > Bombinatoridae > Bombina > Bombina bombina. Next base: position 238,175,119 of record NC_069501.1, on the reverse strand, counting down.
GTGTGGTCTAATGACATCAACACTCTATATCAGGTGTGCATAATTATTAGGCAACTTCCTTTCCTTTGGCAAAATGGGTCAAAAGAAGGACTTGACAGGCTCAGAAAAGTCAAAAATAGTGAGATATCTTGCAGAGGGATGCAGCACTCTTAAAATTGCAAAGCTTCTGAAGCGTGATCATCGAACAATCAAGCGTTTCATTCAAAATAGTCAACAGGGTCGCAAGAAGCGTGTGGAAAAACCAAGGCGCAAAATAACTGCCCATGAACTGAGAAAAGTCAAGCGTGCAGCTGCCAAGATGCCACTTGCCACCAGTTTGGCCATATTTCAGAGCTGCAACATCACTGGAGTGCCCAAAAGCACAAGGTGTGCAATACTCAGAGACATGGCCAAGGTAAGAAAGGCTGAAAGACGACCACCACTGAACAAGACACACAAGCTGAAACGTCAAGACTGGGCCAAGAAATATCTCAAGACTGATTTTTCTAAGGTTTTATGGACTGATGAAATGAGAGTGAGTCTTGATGGGCCAGATGGATGGGCCCGTGGCTGGATTGGTAAAGGGCAGAGAGCTCCAGTCCGACTCAGACGCCAGCAAGGTAGAGGTGGAGTACTGGTTTGGGCTGGTATCATCAAAGATGAGCTTGTGGGGCCTTTTCGGGTTGAGGATGGAGTCAAGCTCAACTCCCAGTCCTACTGCCAGTTTCTGGAAGACACCTTCTTCAAGCAGTGGTACAGGAAGAAGTCTGCATCCTTCAAGAAAAACATGATTTTCATGCAGGACAATGCTCCATCACACGCGTCCAAGTACTCCACAGCGTGGCTGGCAAGAAAGGGTATAAAAGAAGAAAATCTAATGACATGGCCTCCTTGTTCACCTGATCTGAACCCCATTGAGAACCTGTGGTCCATCATCAAATGTGAGATTTACAAGGAGGGAAAACAGTACACCTCTCTGAACAGTGTCTGGGAGGCTGTGGTTGCTGCTGCACGCAAAGTTGATGGTGAACAGATCAAAACACTGACAGAATCCATGGATGGCAGGCTTTTGAGTGTCCTTGCAAAGAAAGGTGGCTATATTGGTCACTGATTTGTTTTTGTTTTGTTTTTGAATGTCAGAAATGTATATTTGTGAATGTTGAGATGTTATATTGGTTTCACTGGTAAAAATAAATAATTGAAATTGGTATATATTTGTTTTTTGTTAAGTTGCCTAATAATTATGCACAGTAATAGTCACCTGCACACACAGATATCCCCCTAAAATAGCTATAACTAAAAACAAACTAAAAACTACTTCCAAAACTAATCAGCTTTGATATTAATGAGTTTTTTGGGTTCATTGAGAACATGGTTGTTGTTCAATAATAAAATTAATCCTCAAAAATACAACTTGCCTAATAATTCTGCACTCCCTGTATAATATATTATTTTAATTTGTAGTTTTATGTTATTTTAGTATAAAAGTTAGGTTAGATTAATTATTAATTTAATATAGTTTAATGTAATTTTATTATAATAGTTAGGGTAGGTTAATTAATAGTTTATATAGTTTAATGTAATTTTAAAGGTAAGTTTAAATTTATTATAATATAGGAATGAGTTAATATTTAATATAAAGTTAACGGGTTGTTAGGTTTAGGGATTAATAGGTTAATTTAGTTTATGGCGATGTGGGGGGCTGGCGGTTTAGGGGTTAATACATTTATTCCGTTGCGGTGGGCTCTGGGAGCGGCAGGATAGGGGTTAATAACTTTATGTAGGTGGCGGCGGTGTAGGGGGCGGCAGATTAGGGGTTAATAAGTATAATGTAGGTGGCGGTGGGCTACGGGAGCAGTGGTTTAGGGGTTAATAAGTTTATTTAGTTGCGGCGGGATAGGGGTTAAACAGTTTAGTATAGTGACGGTGTTTAGTGACAGTATACAAATAAAGCTGTGAAAAAGCCGAAGAGCAGCGAGATCGATGACTGTCAGTTAACAACAGTCTGCTGCTCATCGCCTCGTACTTGGTGTGCGGCTTTTTGACTGCTTTTTTTGTTAAATAAGGAGAGCATATTCTGGTCCGCGGCAGCGATGTTAGGCGATCTTAGGCGTGCGTATTGGTGCCGTCGAATGCAAGTAAGTTGACGGCTTGATAAATAGGCCCCATTGTGTTTCTGGATAGCACTATTCATATTCCTCCCTGCACACCCTGAAGCATGTGTAACTTATAAGTGTTCTGTTTTTTAAGGGACGGGTGGCAACCCGCACGCCACTAGAAATTCTTGTGCCCCTAAAAAAACCATTGATCGGGGCCCCTACCCCCTTTGACCTGTGTAATTTTTGGCCACATGACTAAAATGTATTGCACTTTATTCAAGTGTTGTCAAACTTGAAAATGTTATAACACATATGCAGATACACATACACTCACACACAGATACACACACACACACACACAGATACACTAACACACACAAACACAAAAGGCTACTTTGGACCAAGAGATATTAAAAGTATAATATAATTCGTGATTATTGTTCCTTGTGCTCAAGATCAGGGCTGGACTAGGACTATAAATATACCCTGGCATTTTAAGGCAGAAAAGCTCAATCCCCCCCCCCATTTGTTATTTAACCATTTATAAGATTGTCAACAACATTCCAAGATTGTAACACCCTTGTTACTGTATGTTATACACAGTGATGACAGTATACATACTCTAGTCCTAGCAGTGATCAGTCACACACACTTATCAGAAAAAAATGTATATGACCCAAACAAACTCTGCCTCTGATCAGCACTGAAATAACAATCTAACAGCTAGATTAAGAGTTTTGAGCACTATAGGGAAATTAATGACCGCCACAAAAGCGGCGGTATTTAACCTCCCTATAGCGCTGCTATTACAAGTTTTGCAAAAACCGGCTTGTGTGGGCGATATGGTTGCGTTAAGCTCCATACCTCACCCAAATACAAGCAGTGTTTTGACGTGCTCGTGCACAATTTCCCCATAGACATCAATGGGGAGAGTCAGCTAAAAAAAGGCCTAACACCTGCGATCGCGGAAACAAAAGCTCCGTAACACAGCCCCATTGATGTCTATGGGGAAAGAGAAAGTTACGTTTAAACCTAACACCCTAACATAAAAAACATGTCTAAACGCCACTAATCTGCCGCCCCTGATATCGCCGTCACCTACATACAGTTATTAACCCCTAATCTGCTGCCCCTAACATCGCCGCCACCTGACTAAAACTATTAACCCCTAATCTGCCGCTCCCGATATTGCAGCCACCTACATTAAAGTTATTAACCCCTAATCTGCTGCACCAATGTCGCCGCCACTATACTATACTATACTATAAGTTATTAAACCCTAAACCTCTAGCCTCCCACATCACTAACTCTAAATAAATATATTAACACCTAACCCTAACGTAACCCTAACCCTAAGCATAACCCTAACGCTAACGTAACCCTAAGCCTAAATCTAACCCAAACCCTCCTAACTTAAATATTATTAAAATAAATATAAATTAAACTTACAATTATTACCTAAATAATTCCTATTTAAAACTAAATACTTACCTGTAAAAAAAAACCTAAGCTAGCTACAATATAACTAAGAGTTATATTGTATCTATCATAGGTTTTATTTTTATTTCACAGGTAAGTTTGTATTTATTTTAACTAGGTAGACTAGTTAGTAAATAGTTATTAACTATTTACTAGCTACCTAGTTAAAATAAATACAAATTTACCTGTAAAATAAAACCTAACCTGCCTTACACTAAAACCTAACATTACAATAAAATAAAATACATTAAATTAATAAAATACAATTATCTAAATTACAAAAATAATAAACACTAAATTACACAAAATAAAAAACGAAATTATCAAAAATAAAAACGAATTACTCCTAATCTAATAAACCTACCAAACTGCCAATGGTCCTTAAAAAGGCCTTTTGCGGGGCATTGCCCCAAAGAAATCAGCTATTTTACCTGTAAAAAAAATACAAACACCCCCCAACAGTAAAACCCACCACCCACCCAACCAAACCCCCCAAATAAAATCTAAATAAACCTAAGCTAACCATTGCGCTAAAAATGGCATTTGGATGGGCTAGCTCTTTTACATTGCCCAAACCCTATGCTAAAAATAAAACCCACCCAATAAACCCTTAAAAAACCTAACACTAACCCCCGACATCCACTTACAGTTTTCGAAGACCGGATATCCATCCTTATCCAGGCGGCAGAAGTCTTCATCCAAACGGGTAGAAGTCCTCATCGAAGCTGGCAGAAGTCTTCATCCTGACGGCATCTTCTATCTTCATCCATCCGGCGTGGAGTGGGTCCATCTTCAAAGACATCCGGCGTGGAGCATCATCTTCTTCCGATCGCTGCTGTAGAATGAAGTTTCCATTAAGTGACGTCATCCAAGATGTTCATCCTTACATTCCGATCGGCAATATAACGCCTGTCACTTTTTTGGAAACTAACATTAATATAAATTAACTTTCACATAAAGTATAAATGCCTGTCAGAAAGCATTGTTAAAATACAAGTGTTTATTGAAGGGATTTGGGCCACTGATAACAGTAATAGAAGGCGGTTTAGTTATATATATATATTATATATTATATATAATATATATATATATATATATATATATATATATTATATATATATATAAAAACGTTGATATATAAAAAAAAACGTTGATATATAAAAAACGTTGATGTGACAAGTGTTCACATAGTTTGGAGAATGAGACAATAATAGAGATATTTTTTTATCTCTGTATTAAAACTACATGAATGCATGTTAATCATCATGAATATATAAATTAGATTTTAATCAACACATTGCACCTGCCTTTGGCGCTTCTTACATCCCAATCACTTAATTCATAATATCGGCCGGCTAGGCGGACCTTTGTTTGAAGCTATTGGTGCTCAGTTCAGGCGTTTTACCATCACCATAGTACCTGTCCCTTACATTCTGATTGGCCAATTGAATTCTATCAGCCAAAAGGAATTAAAGGTGAAAAAATCCTATGGCTGTTGCAATCAGCCAATAGGATTGAGCTTTCATCCTATTGGCTGATCCGATTCACCAATAGGATTGAGCTCACATTCTATTGGCTATTCCAATCAGCCAAGAGACTGCAAGCTCAATCCTATTGGCTGATTGCAATAGTTTACATTTAGAAGCACAAATAAACTAGTCAGTAGGTGAGTCTCTTTCATCTTTCTAGAAGAATGTGGGCAATAGTTTAGTTATTTATAATTGCTCAGAGTTTTCTGGAGCTTGCTTGGTTGATGCTCAGTTCAGCATTACTACGATCCCTTTGACACTCACTAGTACTCCAATCAATGAATTCAACTGCAGTTTTGTGAATATAACTGATTGCATAGCCTGCCCGCCAGGAACTTCTGCCAATAATAGCATCCTTACGATGGAGAAAGTTTATACCAAGAAAGAAAAAGCACTCCAAGAGGCCAACCATCAACCAATAGGAAGTGTAAGGGATCTATTCACCACCAGAAACACATCCCTGCATACTCCAGAAGGCTAACGAATACTATAAGAGGCACCACAGCTGGATACAAGGAGGAAATTCAACCATCTATATATACCCCCAGTGCGGCATACTTACCTCATTTGATTGGGGTAATATCTGGTAAGGGTATTATATACCATCTATAACTACATATCTACTATAGCTGGAGATCTACTATGGACTATATACATTCTTAGGACTTATATGAACATTGTTTTATAGTTCATATATTTTATATATAATTTTTATTTTTATTGTCCTTTTTTCTATTTTTATTTATTTTTACATGCATATTCCTTTACATACCCTATAAGTTTAATGGATATATAGGCGCTGTATCTATCCTTAAATACACATTTACTCTTACTGTCTAGGGTTCCACATCCCTTCCAGTACTTGTCCTATAGAGGCTGCCACTATATCCTACTCATTTTTTGACTAGCGCCTACTCTAGAGTATCACTTGTAATCAACTCAGTACACTGAGGGACACATTTTACTTACTCCTATTATATAGTATATATATATATATATATTTATGCTGCATGCAAGATTTTTTTTAGTGCAAATCCCTTTTAAGGCAGAAAGTCCATATGTACTGATTTCCAGCTAGAAAATGACTCTCTCTGCCACGGTATACAAACCTTACCACATACAGGATGTTTGTGTAATACCAGGTACTTTAAGGGCTACTATCCATCGGCTATGTATTTAAATATGCCCCACAACAAGACACGGCTTATCAGACAGGAAGGAGAGTAAGTAACTAACTTGCCATTGCCACTCAGCGGTCCAGGAGCTTAACTAGTACGGTACGGCTCTATCAAGGTGCAGGGTCCTTGTCAATAATATTACCTTCACGGTGAAGGCTTCACCTCAACATTCTGGACTGGTACTGACTGTGTACTTTATGCACGCGCACGACGCCGCCACAAACATCACCATTTGCTGCCATGAATTGGCACAGCGTGAAAAATGTAGCCGGCTGGGTCTCACTCACAGAACAGAGTTAAAAATGTAGGCCGGCCGGTCTCACTCACAGAAGTCAGGTATGTAATCACAGTCACACTGGAAGTCCGCAGCGCTATAAGAAAAAAATAAGTGGCTCCCGGTCCCGCCTCCAGCAAAAAGAAGAAGACAAAGTAGAAACTATTTAAAGTTAAAATGAAGCGTTTATACAAGTACAGTCTGTACTTGAATAAACGCTTCATTTTAACTGTATATAGTTTCTTCTTCTCTTTGCTGGAGCCTGGAGGTGGGACCGGGAGCCACTTATTTTTTTCTTAAAGCGCTGCGACTTTCAGTGTGACTGTGATTACATTAGAGACAAGTCTAGACAATAAAAGCATTGGTGTCAGTGGGGGACACACACTTACCAAATTAATATGTGGTCTACAGTCTCAGTCTCTTCAGTTCAGTGTCAACTTAGCGCGCCTGGCCCAGCATAATCTATCATCTTGATCCTTATGTATCTGGGATTGTGAATGGTGCTTTCCGCCCTCACGTTGTGTAGTTACGGCGTAACTGTTATGCCCCTGCCTCTCCTCCCACACAGCCCAGCTCTTAGTGTGCGAGTGTCACGTGACAGCTGGCTCCCGCACACTAGAGCTGTGCGAAACGGGAAGGCTATGGGCTGGCCTGTAGGTGGCCTCAGCAGTCAATGCAGTTTTAAAGTGGAAAGTGGCTTTTGGCCTATACTTCTATGTATCGCCACTGCACAGCATGTGCGATACATAGAAGTATAGGCAAAACAGGCCCTTTCCACTTTCAGGTTTCAGGGCTCAGCCTAATAGTAATATGCATGATGATCGTACACTGCCCAAGACAGCACACAAGAAAATAATACATTTTATTAATAAATATATATAAAATAATAAAAATAAAAAATAAAAATAAAAGTTTTCCATATTTTTTTTTTCTCATTTTTTTTGCTCTGCTCATTTTTCCCCCCTCCTCTGCCCCCTGGGGGTTCACATGTGACAGTGCACATACGGAGGAGCCTCCACTGCCAGGCTTGTCACCCTCATATAGGGTTGCCATCTTTTGCCCAGCCAATTCCTGACACTTTGAATGTGGCTTGGTTGGGGGGCATGGTGGGGGGGTGTGACTGGGGGGCGTGGTTGGGGTGTGGTTTCACACAGCCTTAATAAAATATATTTTACCATTTTTGCTGCCTCTCAGTGTGTGTGCGGAGTGTCGGTGAGCTGCCTGTCAGTGTCTGAAGTCTCAGTGAGCTGCCTGTCAGTGTGTGTGTGTGAAGTGTCAGTGAGCTGCCTGTCAGTGTATGTGTGTGAGTGAAGTGAAGTGTCAGTGAGCTGCCTGTCAGTGTGTGTGTGTGAGAGTGTCAGTGAGCTGCCTGTCAGTGTGTGTGAAGTGTCAGTGAGCTGCCTGTCAGTGTGTGTGTGTGTGTGTGTGAAGTGTCAGTGAGCTGCCTGTCAGTGTGTATGAGAAGTGTCAGTGAGCTGCCTGTCATTGTGTGTGTGAAGTGTCAGGGGTGCTGCCTGTCAGTGTGTGTGATGTGTGAAGTGTCAGTGAGCTGCCTGTCAGTGTGTGTGTGTGTGTGAGAAGTGTCAGTGAGCTGCCTGTCAGTGTGTGTGTGAAGTGTCAGTGAGCTGCCTGTCAGTGTGTGTGTGTGTGAGAAGTGTCAGTGAGCTGCCTGTCAGTGTGTGTGTGCTATGCAGCACAAATGACAAAAGCTGCCAGAAAAGGGGAAGTATTATTGGCGATCATTTACTACTGTGTGAGATAGTAAGTAAATAAATGCAGCTTTGAAGTAGGGCATCAGGGAAAAAAAAAACCTTTACAAAACCTGGGAAGTAATTTTACCCCCACCCCAAGGTTCTTAAACCCACAAGTGTAACTGAGGTTTAATCTGCTTCACTTACTTAAGATGTCTTCCAGTAGAGGCCCAGTTCCTGGCAGCCTACCGTGTACAACAGTGAAACCCACAGGCATCGCTCGCGGGTTTCTGGTATTTACACAGCAGAAACAAGTATTGCAGGCGTAGTGGGGGAAAAAAACTAGCAGAAGTCTGTGCGGAGCCTAGTTCGGGACACAGGACATACAGTCCCAGGCCGGGGACTGTCCTGGTAAACCGGGGCAGGTGGCAACCCTACCCTCATACCATATCCCCTGTGCCCTAGTGAGAAATCCTGTTGTGTGTTTCACTGCTCCTAATCAGAAAATTAACCTTGCTCATTGCCACAACTAAGGGAGGACGAGGGCAACCATCCCTAGATCACAGCACATGCCTCAATTTAATCAATCTAGCTGCATTTAAATAAAAAAAAAATCTAGATTCCTTACCTGGATCAGCTCAGGTAGCCCTTCCTCTCAAGTTCCCATATCTCAGTAAGCCCTTTCCTTTCCACTAGACACTAGACGAGTACAGCAGGGAGCCTCTCCCTATGTCCCACTCCACACTGGGTAGGAGCTCCTCCCCCTCCGATTTGCAGGCCAGGAACCCCTCCCTCCCCCTCTGATTTGCAGGCCCTTGCTGCACAGCATTCTGGAACATGTAGTTCCCTGCTATCATGCAGCATACAAGGGCCCAGCCACACCAGCACTACATTAATGATGCAGTTTGCTGCTGCAGCAATGGTCAGTGGGGGCCCCAGATCAGGATGCCAGGACCCTGTCAGGTCTCAAGCCCCCCTCTGGGTCAGGGTCCCTGACAGGAGTCACTCCTGTCACCCCATGATGGCGGCCCTGTCCAGCCACACCAGCACTACATTAATGATGCAGTTTGCTGCTGCAGCAATGGGTCAGTGGGGGCCCCAGATCAGGGATGCCAGGACCCTGTCAGGTCTCAAGCCCCTCTCTGGGCCAGGGTCCCCTGACAGGGAGTCACTCCTGTCACCCCATGATGGCGGCCCTGTCCAGCAGTAACTAAAAAGAAGTCAACAAATACATCATAGAACAAAACCAAACACAATAGAAATTCTGATAAATGCACAAATTGTGCTATTACCCACCCGTTCAATCACTGTGGTCAGCTTGTCTTTAGAGTGTACAGAGTTTAATATCTTTGAATGTACAACTGACTTGATTTTACTCAAAGTAGGCTCCGTGCTCACTACAATGTATCATTGGCTCGGAATTCTACACATTATGGCCCCTTTCCAATCCATCAGAATTTTCCAAATAAATTCCAGTCCATTTAAAAACTCTTCTATAACCCACTAACCAAAAGAGTTTCAAATACATTTAGTTCAAGATAACTCAGCTTGTTTCTAGCACCGTAACTTGGCTACTAATTTCCAAGGTTTTTTTATGCATGCTCATGTTCACATGTTTAAAGGGATATGAAACCCAAAATGTTTCCTTCATGATTCAGGCAGAATATACCATTTTAACCAACTTAAAAATGCATGCTCTATCTGAATCATGAAATAATATTTTGGGGTTAGGTTTCCCTTTAATAAACAATGCCCATTAACAAATTACGAATATTGCTCAAGTAACACTTTCAAATACAAAATTTACATTCAAATGACATATGGTTCATCAGAATCTTTATTTATTATTCCAATTAAGTGGTTGGAGGTTTAAAAAGGTTAATTAAAAAACAAATAGTATAAAAAAAGTAATTTATTAAAGGTTACCTAGGTTTGCTTACCTAGTCCCATACTCTTTGGCATACAATTGTGTATATGATCCATTGTTTTCACTTTGTGGGGGTTAGGAGAGATAGGTTTAGCTCACTGATAAGGTTATATACTGGACAATTTTAAAGTAATCAACTTGTTTTTGCTTCCTGCTATTTATTTTTTTGAAGCAAGTAGAATTTGATCAGTGATACATACTTTACTGGCTTTACATTTAATCTCTACTTTTCTGTCCTTTTCCTGCATCAATCTTTTATATTGAAGAAATGGCTGTTACTGCCCCATGTTTTATATTCTGAATGCATGATAACTAGTGGTTCCCATGCTGGGGATAGTCTAGACAGGCTTAAAGAGATTGATTTGTGCTTCTCAACCTGGCCCTTAAGGTCTCTAGGCAGGAAAAAAAACTGGCATATATTTGATTATTTTCTGTTATTTCTCACTCTCCAACTCAAAAAATCTGCACAAATGTGTATGCCATAAACATATGATTGTCTTAGATTTTAATGCATTGTATCTGCTCTAAAACACTACATAAATCCTATTAATTGCTGGTTTTGGGATATGGCTTTGTAATAAAAGTAAAATAAGCATAATTTGAATGTTTAAAGGGGCAGTCAACACCAGAATTTTTGCTGTTTTAAAAAAATAGATAATCCCTAAGGGATTAAAGTTTTACCAGTTCACTACCAGAGGTAAGAGGACCCAACTGAACTTTTACTTGTTAAACATTCCATTAAACTCACCCTCTACCCTTCCCCATAAATAAACACAGGACACTTTGTTTGGGAAATATTTGAACCATCACTGGTCCCCTTTTATTAACAATTATTTAAATATATAAAACGCGACAAGACTATAACTTAGATGGCGGCAAATGAGATGATAAGGACTTAACCCCGGACTGAAGAGGTCAGCGGCCCGATCCAGACTACAGCAGCGAACTCTGTTCGGGTGGAGATGCTGCTAGGGGTGTTTTTCCCGAGTCTCCTGGCCTGCCTACCCCTGGGTGCGGGGCACTCCAATTGACTGAAGTAATCAGGCCCCGCCCCATCAGCCTGGCCATCACTCCCCCCCGTACACCATCTCCATGCACTCCTGGCCGCACCTCCCGCATTAGGGTGTTAAAGAACCTACTAACCATAAGGCTCTATGACCACCAGGCCTCTTTTGCCGGCTAGTCCTAGGAGGGAGGTTAAAATAACAGCTATGGGCTTATGTAGACGAGAAGCCTATCCCTATCTCAGCCATAGCACCCTGCCTATGGATTCCTCAAGTCGCCATCAACAGGGAGGGAGGGAGGGCAACTTGACAGCTCTCGTCCTGGAGCAAAAGAGGAAGAGGAACTCCAGATTCATCAGGATAAGAGGTAAGCCACTCCCTGTCCCTGCAACATTGTTGCAAACTTACTGCAACTCCCATTCCTCTATCCCACTCACTGCCAGCCTTAACCCTTATGATGTTGCAAGCCTATCTGGCTCTACACTTCCCTAAGGGATTAAAGTCTTACCAGTTCGCTACCAGAGGTAACAGGACCCAACTGGGGGAAGGGGAACTTTTACTTGTTTAAACATTCCATTAAACTCCCCCTCTACCCCTTCCCATAAATAAACACAGACACTTTGTTTGGGAATAATTGACCATCACTGGTCCCCTTTTATTAACAGTTATATAAATATATAAAACCGAAAAACTATAACTTAGATGGCGGTAAATGGGATGATAGAACAAACCCCGGACTGAAGAGGTCAGCGGCCTGTTCCAGACTACAGCAGCAAACTCTGCTCGGGTGGAGATGTTACTAGGGGGTGTTTCTGAGTTCTCCTGGTCTACAGACCCCTGGAGACGGGGCACTCCAATTGACTGAAGTAATCAGCCCCACCCCCATCAGCCTGGCCATCACTCCCCCCGTTCACCATCTCCCATGTGCTCCTGGCCGCGACCGAGGGATAGCATCTCGGTATCACTTGCAGCCACCAACCCGACCTGACTACAGGAAGGGCGCGAGAGCCCTTTTGATATCCCCTAGGAATAGATCTAATCCTGTGTCTGTAAGTGGACCCATCGGGCCTAAAGTGCCGCTTGACGGCCGTAATGGCATCGTGGTTTATCACGAAACCCCTGGGAACCAGTGACACTCGCCCCTACATCCCTGTTTAACTTTTTGCTAACTCTCTAGGCCACGCCAGCGGAACCCATATAACGCCAATGGTGTCTAGCTACAACATTAGACCAACCTAACGTGACTCCAGGGAGCCAGGCTCTGATCCAACCTAAGTCGGATTGTAATAATTTTCGTTAGGTCAATGGCGGGACCGCTCTGATATCATTACCTCCCAATTGAATAATGATGATGTGGGGTTTACCCCCCGCCTGTGAGCATCCTGTAAGACCCCTGGAGTTGTGGTTAGCACATGCCCCTTGAACCTAACCAGCGAATAGAAAATCCTAGCTGATGGGAAACCCAGGTTCTGCCCCCCTTCCATTAGATAGGGCCCAGACGCTGCCCAATTAATAAAAGAGTGGCCTATGAACCACACTCTGGAGGCAGCTCTGCCAACACCTAGAAAACAAAATATAATTTAGCCAATGATAATGAACATCTGAATAAATGCACACAGGGGAAGGGCCACCCACCATATGACCTCATGGCACACCTAACACTTATTATTTGTGTAAAACTGGGCAAACATACAATTTGTAATGGTTGGACCCGCCACCACCCTAGGCGTTGAATGCTCTAAACGGTCTCCCCTTCCTGTGGCAGCATTTGTGGCCGCCCCGATTCTGAAGGAATGTGGCGATATTATAGAGGTGTCAAGACCTGCTAACTGTACTGCTTTGGCCAGAAGTTTACGGAATTGGTAAAGTGACAGGGGAGGACCCATTATTGTGTATAAGGAATTGCCCATCCCTGGCGGTCTCTGTTTCAAAAATTCTCCTAACGTTTTTACGGGGCAGCAGGAGGTGTGAGCTGGGAAAGTAAGCCATGCCCCTTTGGCCTCCTGATCAGTTTTTGAGTGAGGAATGAACAGCAATACAGAGGAGGGGTAAATTCTAATGTGACTCAACTATATACCACTATTAGCCTGTGTCCTTATTAGGGGATAGTAATTCACAAATTCGTAGGGCCCCCACAAAAGCCAAAACAAACACTGCCTTAAACAGTAACACCTCATAAGAAAATCAGGATAAGTTAGCCCGTCTTTGTCCGCATGAGGCGTTAATTTCCTAAAGGTCAGCCAATCGAACCTGTAAAGGGCATCTGCTAAAACATTGTTAACCCCTGGGATATGCCTAGCCTGAAAATGTATGTTAATCTGAAGGCATCTCAATACCATGTGGCGCAACAGACGAACCACGGCGGCGGAGGAAGCAGATAGCCTGTTGATGGAATACACAATACTGATGTTATCAGTCCAAAATATCAGACTGCACACCATTCCCCTTGAAAATATGCACCGTAACCAAACACTCCTGCAGCGTCAGTAAACAAATGCAGGATCTGGCTAGAAACCGGACTAGAGCGCCACACACTGACTCTGTTAAAGTGTATTAGAAAGCCTCTCACACTTTCAAATCCTCAACCATATCTCAGGAAACTATGATCCTATCCAACGCCTTGGGGTTACCTTTGAGCTGCCTTTCCAATTTCCTATTGAAGACCCTACCCATGGGAATGACCCTGCACGCAATATTCAACAAACCTAAAAAAATTGAAGCTCCCTCAATGATATGTATGGTTTTGGAATAGCTGTCCTAACTGAATCTAGCATTTCATGGACTTTATCCAAAGGCAATCTACACACCATAGCTGAGGTGTCAATCTCAAAAAGTTAATTTTGTACAAGGGCCCTGGGTCTTATCTTCAGCTAGGGGGACCCCGAATTGCCCCATCAGGCTTCTCATTTCTGATATAATGTGCTATCACCTACTAGACCCCCTTTCCCCCACTAGCAAGAAGTCATCTAAGTAGTGAGCCACCGAGTCTGTACCCATTACTTTAGCTATTGCCCAATGCAAGAATGTGCTAAACCATTCGAACAATGAGCAAGAAATAGCGCAACCCATTGGTAAACAGCAATCTATGTAGTAGCTACCCTTAAACTTACAGCCTATTAGTGAAAAGGAATTTGGATGCAGTGGTAAAAGGCAAAATGCCATTTCAATATCAAGCTTCGCCAACAAAGCACCTCTACCTGCCCCACGAACCAAGACAAGCACCCTATCAAATGACTGATAGTGTACTGAGCTCAACTCTGGGTCAATAGCATCATTGACCGAGTTCCCTTTGGGGTAGGAGAAGTGCTGAATTAATCGAAACTTACCCGCCTCCTTCTTTGGTACCACACCTAATGGTGAGATAACCAAATAGGGAAGAGGCGGTTCAGAAAATGGCCCCAGAATCCTCCCCATAGACATTTCCTTTGCAAGCTTTTCCCTAATGACTCCCGGATGTTGATAGGCAGACTTCAGGTTACAGTAAGTGTGTGAACCAACCACGGATTTACCCACAGGGATGACAAAACCGTCCCTAAAGCCCACCAGGAGAAGGCCTGATGCCTGGTGGTCAGGGTATGCACGTAACCATGGCTCAAGAGCATCCACCCTCACTGGGGTGGGTGCTTTTAGCCGCAAGAGTGAACTTAGCTCCTGTTCTCTCAGTGCTGGGGGTCTTTTTACTGCTACAGTCAGAGCCGGTATGGTACCCCCACAAAATTTGCATGTGTCTGCGCTGCCCTTCTCACACCTTTTCTCCTGAAAGGCCCAGCATTCCCTCCCCCTATGCCTACTCCTGCTTTGAAAACGGGATCCCTGCCCCCTAGTGGTTGGTGGGGGATCTCTCTGGGCCTAAGCGTGACAATAAATACATCTCTTGTGACCCAAAGGCTAGAATATTACTACCGGCCATCTTTCTTCTAAACTCTGAGTCATAATCTCGCCATACCCCTTCCTTATGATGTTGATATATCCAGTGAATAGTGGCTGAACGTTTCAGAAGGGCCTGTCCCTGATTGGGATATTTATCCAGGTAACATGACGAAAGTATTCTGAAACATTTCAGCCACTCGTCAAAGGTATATATTCACATACCGCCCTTCCTGTGTTCTTCAAGTGGGCATGGAGTGAAAATATTGGGCAGGGTAAAGTATCCCCAGCCAAAGCCGCCCTACGGCTGTCCACTACTGTAGTTACCTGTGATTGAGCATTAATTGCCGGTGGCCCTTCCACTTTATCTTTAACTAGCTTACCTGCCTTCATCTGCTTAAGCATTTTATACATTCTTTTTTGCCGTTTAGACTTTAAACCAAGGGATGTGTCGCTGTCTAGGTCAGAATCAGTGGTGGAAGAGTCTGATAAGTGTTCCCTATGGTGTTTAGAAACATTGGACTCACCAGTAGACACGGAAGAGGTTGACAGGACTTCCGGCAGGGCTGCTGTTCCAGCTAAAGCTGAAGGCAAGGGAGCATCGATTGGAGCCGACGTGACCCCTGCAGATGGGGTGGTGGTATCCATGGGGGGTATCACTGACAGAAGCGCAGGACCCGATGCCACTGAAGGGACTGTGGGAGCTCTAGGCGTAGCCTCTGCTGTGGACAATACCTCCTGCAAGACAGATCAAATACTGCAAGCACTTTGCCCAGAAGCCAAAGAAAACCCTGGGGTGGCCTGCGCAGCCCCATTCATCTGTTGCATTCCTGCATTCATGACACCTTCACCATTTGCCACATTACTGTCAGACAACATTACATTCACACCACCTAACTGCACTGAGGACCTACATAGCTTGTTTGAGGAGCAGACACACCCTGGCTATTATTCAAGACATTTGCGCGTACGCTAAGAGAGGGTGTTTGGGGCGTAACCACCCTATTCTCACTTCTCACATGGGCATATTGTAATTCCTGTCCCTGACACATTGCTTGGCCCTGAATAAAATTAGCCATGGTACCCCCATGGAGAGAGGGGTTTTGAGGACTTCATCCACCATCCCACCCCTGTCATGAGAAAATTGCCCTTCCTGCCCCTAACTTACAAATTGCGGAGAATAATTGCTTATCTGTCCCATTGGGAGAGAGGATGCTGAGTGCGTAACCCCCTCATTAGCGCTGCTATTATATGTAACAGTACTTTCTTGGTCATGCGCCAATAAGTGCTCCTGATTAGGCTCATTAAGTTCCCCCATTTCAAGGTTATATCTCCCCTGCAAGAATTCCCTGTGCCCTTGTGCCCCTTAAATTGGCCCCCTCCACCCCCTAAATGTACCCTAATTGAATGTGCCTTCCCCAGCAAGCCACACACCAGGTGCCCTCTGGCTGCTGCGCGCTTTTGGTGCTCACCTGTGCCACGCCTGATGGCCACTCCACCGTGTGTGGACTGAAATGGAAGGGGCGTGACATCACTAGAAGTGATGTGGACCACGAACAGAAGTGAAGGCAGCGCCATTAACGGATCGCGTTTGGAGGACCCGGCATCCCGAGATGGAGGCAGAGCAAACTGCGCAGTATCCCGATGCAAGGTAAGTATGGCTTCCATATGAGTAGGGGCAGTGTGGACCGGTAGAATGTTACCAATGCCTGCGACCAGGCCGGAGGTAAAATTTGCAGAGGCCGCTGGGCCTAGGGTGTCCGCCCGCGTTTCCAAGTGTTGTGACGCAGCAGAGTCCATCCGGCCTACCTCTGTATGCCCCTGATGGTGGGAAAGGCTAAAGGCCTTGGGGGGGAACCGGAGTCCATAAGGTCGCAGTGATTGCAGAGGCAATGGTGGAAAGCAGGGATGCAACAGCACCTGCCGTGGTATCAGGGAGTGCAGTAAACAACTGCACAAATGAGGATGAAATATCATGTGTGAATAGGCCTTGAAAGGGGGGGAGGGTTTAGATGCTCAGGGGGGTTCTCAGGAATCATCGGGACAGGGCTTGGTAAATGGACAGCTGGGGGTTGATGAATATCAACAACTTATGTATTGGAAGGTGTTATAACTTATTGGGGAATTGATTTTGAAGGGGTTAAAGGTAGGGGGACGTAATTTGTGAGGGGGTACAATATCTCCTAATTCTTGAACACTTATCTGCTGATCCAGGTCATTACAGGCATAAGAAGGATTCTTCCCATCCCTGAATTTCAAAGGAAGAGCCGAAGAACGCTTGTGTAACACCTTTAGGAATCATTCTGGACGTCCCTGTGTTTATGGTGTGATTGAGGGCCATCGCACAAAAATTCTCATAGACACAGGAGCTTCAGTGACTTTGACAGAATTATCATTAAGTCCCCCACAGGGGACAAGACAGACATTTCTTGCGGGACTTGGGGGATCCCAGTCCCAAGCATCCCTTATCCCAAATGTGACTATGACACTAGGCAATCAGTGGACTAAGGAAATTCCCATTTGGCAGAGCAAAAACACAGAGGGTACAATACTTGGTGCTGATATAATGAGATAAGAAGTGATGATAGTGGACCTGTGTAACAATGTTTTGTGGAGGGATACTAGAGGGAGAAAGCCTGTTATATTAGATGACTCTTACATCAGTCATATAGCATCCATTGCATCAATTCCTTTAGAAAGGGTGTGGCCGGATACTGAAAGTCACCCTGATTTGAAAAGATTGGTCATGGATTTCCTTGACATATGGGCTCAACATAAGAATGGTTGTGGCATATTAAAAGGCATTGGAATCAATATTGTAGGCCCTGACCCCCCTCCACAAAGACAGTATCATTTTCCAGCAGAAGCTATTGAAAGCCAAGGAATAATTAGAAAATGTTCCTCCTCTAATAATTCTCCTTTGTGGCCAGTAAAGAAAGCAAATAATACTTGGAGGTTAACTGCTGATTTTCATATGGTGAATAAAGTTACTACACCTGTTACAAATTTAGTTGCTTCTACTCCTGAAGTTGTATCCAAACTGAGTGCCACATGTAGGTGGTATTCCGTTCTGGATATAAGTAATGGTTTTTGGAGTGACAGATTAGCCCAAGAGTGCCAATATAAGTTTGCTTTTTGCTTTGTTAATGTTCAATATTGCTTCAATTCGCTGCCTCAGGGCTTTCATAGTCCTCCAACATACTTTCACCAAGCATTAGCAGAGGTATTAAAAACATTCTCAGTCCCAGAAAGTATTTTACAGTATGTAAATGATATTTTGTTACAAACAGAGACAGTAGAGGAACATTTGGAGCGGTTGAATGAACTGTTTGACTTGATTGCTGAATCTGGCCTCAAGTTAAGCACTTCAAAGGTACAATTAACCCCTTAAGGACCAGCGACGTACCCTGTATGTCGCTGGCCTTTTTTTTTGGGACTTGATTGTTTTATAGCGTGGTCTTGCCACCAACGTTAAGACTGCTCTATTCCACAAAGCCTTCTGGAGGGAGGGCATTAATAGTGTGTTCTTGCTAGACTTGTGCTATTATGTCCTGAAAAAACCCTTAACGACCAGTGACATACAGGGTACATTGTGGTCATTAAGGGGTTAATGAGACAAATGGTGACATTTTTGGGAGTATCAATCCAAAGGGGTGCAAGATGCCCTACTAGAGAACGAGTTACCGCCATACTTCAGGTACCCAGACCTTTGCATAGGCAGTCCTTAAGACAATTCTTAGGCTTGGTAAATTTTTCTCGTGATTTCATTGAAAGGTTTGCAGAAAAAGCAAAACCTCTCTATGATCTTTTTGAAAATAATTTTTTTATTGAAGTTAAAGCATATATCATCACAACAAGGACTCGCCCTAAGGCCAAGGTTACAACAAAGCGAGTAATACATTGTCTATACAAAGGCATTATTGAGAAAGCAATATGCACATACAGCAAGAGAAAATACATTTCAAATCTGGTTATGAAGATAGACAGTATCTTAGGCGAGATAGAATAAAACTTCATTTTATATTATATTGTCAGCGTATGAACTCCACAATCTAACAGTATTTTACCTAAGACCAAAATAACAGCCTGTGGAGGGTTAGCATAAATATCAGCCACTCTTGGGCCGAGATATATAGGGGGAAGGGGGATATTCAGCGGGTAAGCACCGCTATACGCATAGGGAAAGGGGTGGGGGGACGGAGCCATATATAAATGTAAGTAGCATATGGTACCTGGTGTGGACTCATAGGTACCCAATCGTAGAGACCGTAGGTCTGGTAGCTGGGTTGCTAAAAAGCCAAATGAGATAGGCCTTGGGAAGTTAGTCTACTTAGGAGTAGATAGTGGGGTAGAATAACATCTTAACATAAAATGGAGTAACTAGATAGTGGCCAAAGGCTGCTCTGCTAATTCATTCATGGAGACCCAAACATTACATGCATAAACTATAAAGAAATGTATACATGTCACGATAATATACGGACTGTGATACATATAAAATAAACTAGTGTAAGGTAAGTTACCTATTGTAGATGTCTAAATGTATGCTATCTTGACTTTATTACGGATATATGGAAAATAGGGCAATATGTATACACCCTGAATCTATTAGATCGTGTGCAAACTTCACTGAGCATTACCATTATAGCCATTAACTAGGACATAAAAAAACAAAAAACTACAATGCATAAAATGTAGGAGAACATTTCCAATAACATATATAATATAACAGGTATCTGTAAACATAGGGGGCGGGGAGATAAGTTAAGGTCAGACCACATTGTCATTTACAGTGAGCTATCTACATGGTAAGCTATGGTCCCTCCTATATTTTACTACCCCATCTTTAAGACAGTTTTGTGGCTAAGTTTTGTGAAAAGTAATATACATAATGTTAACAATATTGTCAGAACATGCTTATGGATTATAGACCTTCAGGATGCTTATTAACAGCTGTTAACTAAAAACATTGGAAGTGGAGTAATCCTAGAACACCTAAGTGGTAGCAATATTACAATAGATGGGTTGGCATAAGTCTGATAAAATATTTCTATGGACACATCAATATATACCTGAGTGACAGAGGCCATTAGTATGAAGAAACAGCCTATATAGCTGATCTAATGTCTGTGAATAAACTTACTGAGTCTGCCGTGTATAATAGCGTTATAGCTGGAAAACAGCGGAGGCAAAATGAACCGAGCATAACGATTACATGAACGGGTACCGACTACTATTGACATGGGAGTACAATAGATACTCTGCATGCTTCATATGGGGTAACTATAGCGTTATAATGTCCAAAACAGATGAGATAGTTCTGGGTTACCTTTTAGGGATAGAAAAATTAGACTTGTTCAAGAAGACCGTAAAACACACATTCTATAATGGACCATAATAATAATAACAACATAGTATGTAAAACATAGGAAATATGTAAATATCCAATTGTAAATAAATGTTTTGTGAAGCAACTGAAATTTAGGCATGGTACTATCCTATAAGTTGGGGGGTAATTTAAGACAGAACTAAAAATACATGAGACTGAGCTAGAATATTTAAGGGAATCTATCAGGAAATGAAGTTAGATCAAATAATAAACTAAAAACTAACTTTTAAACTGAGTGAGAACTAACTTCGATTAAGTCATTAGAGGCAGTAACAAACTTCAATAGGTTAACCCACTCCAGACCTTCTATGGCTAGGCGTAGACTGTAATAGTTTAAGTTTTACCCTATTATATAATCTAGGTAGGAGTGAATATAATCTCAATAGTAACAGCAAGGATAATAATATGAGCTACAAAAACAGATAAGAGTAGTTCACAATCCACATATTAATAAATGCAGAAATATTAAAAATATTAAGAACTTTCCTTAAGAGGGCACATCTGTATATTCCCAGCGTACTGCAGAAAGTGTCCCCAAATCATATCGAAATATACTAATAGGGATACATTTACCTAGCAAGAGCATATACAAACAGTGCAAAAGGGCTATGGATTTGATGTGTCCACTGTTTAATGTTTTCCATAGATCTGACCTTCAAAACACTGACAGTCCAGGCTACTGTAAATGAATGAAAGTTTACTGAAAGATAACGCTGAATGCCCTGTGGCTAGATATGATCGAGTAGTGATCACACTTTAGGGCATCAAGACAGTTAGGAGAGATTTACCCTACTCCGGTCCTTAGAGCTATTGTCCAGCTTGAAGAAATTTGCCAGCCGTGTTGTAGCCTAGGCAGACCGTTATGCTGCCTGAAAAGTAAGTCACTTGTTCCCAGTAGACAGACCAAGTCTCTCCCGTGGAATCGATCAGGACCAGTCCGGGCATAGAGAGAGGATCCGTACCCTGACACCTGATTTAGTAAGTAGTTGAAGAGAATGCCAGGCCGACACAGGGGCCGCACCAAGAGTCCAACCCGGCCAGGAGAGGAACAAGAAAGGCAGCGCGATCTCCAAGTAGAAAGGCCTGAGCGCTTGAGGTATAGATTAATTTGTAAGGCCTCCAGAGACTTTCTCAATTGTGGATCATGGCGCTGGGCAGTCTTGTTGGTCAAGTCCCCATTGTGTGCTGTTAAAGTCCCTGCAGGTACGGGTCCATGCGTTTCCCTTTCTACTCCAATAGTGCTCACAGCAGTGAGTGTTATAAGCGGCTGGTGCGGTTGTTTTGTTAAGTGCCCACAGGGATCTGCTGTCAAGCTCGATAATACAAAAGTGCTAGGGCTCAGGCACAGTTGCAGATTTCGGCCAAGTAACATGACAGGCATCGGGCGTTGCATTGCCTTAATCCGTGGGAGTCCTTCCATTCCCGGCATGTCAGGTACGACGTGGAGTGTGTCATCTGTGCTTGATTGCACCGGGTTACCCTCTGTAAATCTAAATAAAGTACCGGCCTGCTCTCCTTGTAGTTGTACAGGGCAAAGTTGCGGAAGCAGTGAGTCTTCTGTCTGGTCCTCCTTGTAAATGCCATGATTGGGTAGGCGCGAAACGCCATCTTGGCTGCGCAGCTCTGTGATAATGGACCGCAAGCTGCTAAAATGGCTATCAGCTCTATCCAGTAAGCCTGTCAGCAGGGAGGAAAGGTGTTCAGGAAAGTACTCCATCTTACAGGTAGAATATGATATAGATATAAGTTCTTAGAGTTCCATATGTTAAAGTTTTATCAGTTAGATTCCGGGAGCACTGCTATGGAACGTCTTTCTCCTTAGGCAGTTGGCTCCGCCCCCCTCTCTATGATCTTTTGAAAGGGAAGGATGTTGGGAAAATTCCTTGGAGTGCAGAACATGAGGAAGCATTTAAAGTGTTAAAGGAAGGTTAAGCATCAGCCCCTGCCCTTGCCACAGTGGAAAGGGAGGCCCTGTTTGCTTTACAAACATACACACCTGACACTTCTATTTCCACAGTCCTACTGCAGGAGAAGGCTGAAAAATGGAGGCACTTTGGATATTTGTCCAGACTTCTTATTCCAGTAGAGAAAGGATATGACTCATCTATAAAGGCTTTGTTAGGGGTGCATTGGTCAGTTCAGGCTACTGAGCATACAGTGGGATTTGGGAAGCTCATCCTCCAAACACCACACACCCCTATAAAACTGTTGTTGGAAAAATTATTAAGTGGGGTTTCAACACAAAGAGTGACTAAAATAGCAAAAGAGCAAAATACACATTACCCCAACTAATGCACACTCAGGGGGAACCCCATGACTGCACACAGACATTCACACACAGGGAATCACCTCATAAATTGTTCAGGGACAAACCTTCTCCCCAAGATTTACAAATTTATGTAGATGGTTCAAGATTTTGGCAAGATGGTCAATTTAATACTGGTTTTGCATTTGGGTCCCATCTCAACAATTAGCTCTTAAATTTATGCTACCGTGATCATTCTTAGCACAGAGAGCAGAATTAGAAGCCATTTCTATGGTTTGCCACAAGTTTGACACACAAGACATTTGTATATACAGTGACAGTGCCTATGTTACCAGATCACTGACGGAGTACTTACCAATTTGGAATCTAAGGGGAATGGTAGACTCAGCAGGCAAACCATTGTCACATTTTCAAGCCCTTAAGAAATTGGTAGATTGGGGAACACAGCCCCATTGCAGTCAGCCATTGTTAAATTTAAGGCACACACACATTTCACAGATGAACATTCACAAGGAGATGAACATGTGGACATGTTATACAAACAGGCAGCTTTAGATGGGGAACCATGGCAATCAGATGAGAATGACAGTGAGACACAGAAAGCATGGAGAGAGCATGTTGCATCTAACGATACAATGGAACACATAGCAGAGATTACAATGATAGATCCAGAGGTACCTGATTTGCAAACAGAACAAGCTAAAGATCCTAACCTTTTCCGTCTGTTACAGGAACAGCAAACACTCCCAAATTGTTATTCAATTTGTAATAGGTTAATATGTTACTCCAATCCCACCGATCTACAAGCTAAATTGTTTTTTGTGGTCCCAAGTCATTTGCAGGGACCTATAACACAGCAAACAGATTCTCTTCTTGGGCATATTGGCCAAAGTGCATTAGAGAACCATTTAAGGCAAAAATATAATTAGCCAGATTTAGCAGAAACCTGTTTAAAATATGTACAAGAGTGTTTAATTTGTGCTCAAATAAATCCACGTCCTAAAGGTCAGAGACCCATTCCCCAGGGAATACCAGTAGCAGATGGCCCTTGGAAACTATCCAAATTGATTTTATAGGCCAATTTCTACTATCAAAGGGGGGGTCTCAGGTATGTCCTAGTAATTGTAGATATTTTTTCAAAATGGGTTGAGGCTATTCCACTTAGTTGTGATACTGCACAGGCTACTGCCAGAGCACTGTGGGAACATGTTTTCTCAAGATGTGGTTTTCCAACACTCATTGAATCAGACAGGGGTACACATTTTACAGGTCAGGTAATGCAAAATCTCTGTGCCCTACTGGAAATACAGACAAGATTTCATGTACCATATCATCCACAATCCTCTGGTATAGTTGAGCACCTGAATCGCACATTAAAAACAAAATTGTCCAAAATGCTTTCCTAGTATGGTAAATCATGGGTCACACATCTTCCAGCAGTTCTAATGGCTATTAGAGCTACACCATCAAATGCTACCAAGTGTTCTCCCTATGAGCTCATGACAGGGAGAAAGATTGCATTAGGCCACCCAGGTGAACCACAATTGTCTACCCCTTGAGAGAATATGTGTCTAGAGATCAATATCTCTCCCAAATTCAGGAGCAGTTGAGCTCACTGCTACTTTTTGCTGCCTCTAATATGGCCCCAACAGATTGTAAACTTTCATCTATACCTCAAACACCTCGGTTTGAGAAGGGGGGGATTGATCATGATTAAATAAATTTGCAAAAATTCTCCCTGGGATGCAAATTGGGAAGGACCTTATAGAATTTTGGACAAATTGAATAATTCTGTGATTAAAATAGAAAGATCAACCCCTGGGAAAACCAGAAGGCAGCCTGGTTACAAATGGGTCCATGTTGACCAATGTAAATTGTATAAAGGGACAGTTGTCCTAGCTGTAGATATTTCTGCTAAGAACTGATATTCTCTTAATCTTTTTAACAGATTTCATTATGTGGAACCTGAGAGGAATGATTGCCACCACCAAACATCAAGATAATTTAACTGTTTTTTGGAGGGTCAATCAAGGTAATAAAGTGGAATGGGAATTTAAGTGGGTGGCTTGAGGAAAATGGACTGTAGGTCTGGTGGGAGAAGGTATTTCTGTGTCTGCAATATTTGCTAATCCTATTCACACTATCAATGGCGATAACTATAATATAACCAAGGTTATATTTGAACAACAAATTGGAGAAGGGATTAATTCGAGAGTTACAGCTTCCAAGTTTGGTGGAGGGATTGAAGTATACTTAAGAATAGATCAAAAAAGGGAAACAACTACTTTTGCACCTTTGATCTATTCTACTTTAATCACTGCACCAAAGATGAAGCATTATGACAATACTCCAATGTGTGAGGGGAAAGGTTTGTTTCTAGCGGTCCATTTCAAATAAGTACAATCAAGCCAATTCCAGTATTGAGGGATGCCACATTTCAAATTATCACATGGAAGATTAAAATAATAGATTGGCTAGTTTCCACACATTACCAAAATTGTTCCAGAATTGCTGCCACTATGGAAAAAGCATTAGTTAAATGGGCAGAAGGTACTAGGAGAAGGACTAGGAGGGATATTGTAGATACAGTTTTGGGAGGTGTGGGAACCGGGTTAGGGGTGGTATATTCCATTGACTTATCCAGCTTAACAACAACCTTAAAGTCTCAGGGGATGTTAAATGCAAAGGAGATTCATACACAACAAATGATAAACACCCTGGTAGAGACACTGACACAGACAGTCATTCAAGTTCAGGGTCCTGCCATTCAACATAAAGAGGAAATACTGATAGAAGTAATTAGTAGGTTAAGGGAAGTATCCTGAGATTTTGTGTGTATTTCCATGCAAACATAAACCATAGCACAGGCTATGGAAATAACCATGCACCTTTGGGAGCAGTCTGTTGTTAACAGTTTTGCATCAGAACACAAAGAATTATGGTTAAACAGTTTCTTAGGTTGCAGGAGAAATATATTCATGGCTACTTCACTTGTGCCCACTAGTGATACTTATAAGAATGTTTATCATTTGTTTTCACTAGGAACACCTGTCACAGAATCTCATGTTTTACATCATGAGTTAGAGTTCCTAAATTTTATATGGAATGGTTCCCATATGGAGCAGGTAAACATGTCTGGCTGCATAAGGTTTCCTTCTAAAGTTTTATGTCTACCCAACCAGGCAAGAATAATTTTTGATTCCTGCTGGCATAATCACTCATATTGCAATGGCTTTGTGGAGAAAGTTCATCCCCAATATATGATTTTTCCATTAGGACAAGGAAAGGTGTGTTTTGTTTCTTTGAAGCCTAAAGATGGGGTGCATGCATGGTTTGACAAGTGTAATTCAAAGAAACAAATCCCACCATGGATTTATTGTATTACTAGATACCCTGTGAGGATAAGTTCACTACAGTTTAACGTCACTGTTCCACAGTTACTCACATATAACGCTACCTTGGGGGTTCCACTCATAACACGAATATTAGTAGATGATGCACCTTGGCAAAAATGGGTAACCTTATTGCTAAAAGATTCTGTGTTGCTGGAACATCTTAAAAATTTTGTTCATGTAAATTTTTACCATCAGGAACAGGAACTACAAAGAATTATACATACTTTTACAGAGATGTCAAGTGCTACCTGGTGGCAGAAATTAGCAAATTCCTTTTCAAAACAGTCATCATGGGGTTCTGTGTTGGGAAATCTGTTCATACATCCATTTATAATCATATTATTTATTTCTATATTATGTATAATTATTCAAATGTGTATGTGTTGTTATTTAAAATCATTTATTGCACGTGTATATCACTTATATTATGGTATGCGAATGGAAGCATCCTTAGTACACTAATATAGCCATCACACATAGGTGGGGTTAGGAATCTTCCATCAGATTCACTCATATAAAACAACGATTGGAATGGAAGGGTACGGAAACCTCCCTTGCCAATAGGGGGGAATGTAATAATGGCATAATCTGAATTCAGATGTGGTCAGGAAGTGGTAATATATGGCATATCACTGTAATAACTCAGCTGTGTGGTCAGGAAGGGGTTACATTTTCATTCAGATACTGGGATGCACTTTGGAATGTAGAAAGATTACATTACCAGGCCCTATCTGATAAGGATAACCATCTGGTTTAAGTAAAAGAGCTATAGAGACCCCTTTTGTGTGACCATATGCCCTCTCCCCAAAGCATGCTTGGTAACTATTCCTGGACAGGACAAAGGGGGTTGCATATGAGTGACATCATCATTGGGGGATGGATGAAAACTTACATAAGACCCTACACACACAAACTTTATCTCTCTGGGATTCTGCTCTGATAACACCACGTGAGTATTTTTATACTGAGACCTCTATTACATCACACTGTTCTCATTTAGAATTGCTGTATATTAGTGTGATATTGATGCTACATCAGTACTGTATACATATTTGATAGAATGGGCATATGTATATTGATGTTTAATTCAGCGATGTATATTTATAGTTAATTTGCATATTCTATTAATGTTTATATAGCCCCATTGTAATAAAGTTGCATTGCTGAAGCAAGACTTGTGAGTTATGTCCTTAGTGATTGTGTGTTAATATTTTATAGTGGGTATAATAACTCATAAGGGATTATTAAGAGGAATATCAGCATATCACTAAAGGTATAGTGAACAGACACTAAGAAATACAATTTTTAGTTTTATTTCAGCTTGGAACGCCTCATGGTGAAAAAATTATCAGTGTCACTTGACAGCAACTTGACAGCTTCTTGTCCTGGAGCAAAAGAGGAAGAGGAACTCCAGATTCATCAGGATAAGAGGTAAGCCACTCCCTGTCTCTGCAACATTGTTGCAAACTCACTGCAACTCCCATTCCTCTATCCCACTCACTGCCAGCCTTAACCCTTAAGACGCTGCAAGCCTATCTGGCTCTACACTTCCCCTAATTACCCATTCCTTAGTTTTGCATAACCAACACAGTTATAATAATACATGTTTTACCTCTGTGATTACCTTGTATCTAAGCCTCTGCAGACTGCCCCCTTATTTCACTTCTTTTGACAGACTTGCATTTTAGCCAATCAGTGCTCACTCCTCAGTAAATTCACGTGCATGAGCTGAATGTTATCTATATAAAACACATGAACTAACGCCCTCTAGTGGTAAAAAACTGTAAAAATGCAGAGGCGGCCTTCAAGGTCTAAGAAATTAGCATATGAACCTCCTAGGTTTAGCTTTCAACTAAGAATACCCAGAGAACAAAGCAAAATTAGTGATAAAAGTAAATTGGAAAGTTGATTAAAATGACATGTCTTATTTGAATCATGAAAGTTTTTTTTTACTTGACTTGTTCTTTAAAGAAAAAGTACTCACACACTATTGTTTGCTTCAAATGAATCTGGTGTTACTGCAAAGAAACGTGAACATGGTAACCACTTTAGAAGTCTAAACCAGATAACCACTGAAATAGGAAGTAGATGGATTATGTTTAATTTCACTTTAGTTTTAAAATGAATTAAAGCTGGTTTGTAGGGTCACCAACACCTTAATCGCATGCACTTATCAGTTCCACACTCAGGTTTCCCCCCCCCACATCTAATAGGAGCAATATTAATGTAGAAAATCAGCACATTTAGTTTTAAATATGTGTAGAATGTCTACCCGGGTCATTTTGCCAAGTAACTGATTTAAACCGTTATAGTGTCTCTTCATATGTAAATTTAGTTGTCATGTATGTGGTACCTTGAGCTGAGTTGAGCTGAAATTGTGCTGTTGTTTTAAACAATATAGAGGAGATTGTTTGGTGATTAACAATAAAAAACAACTAAAACAATAGAATGGAATAAAGACATTTGGGCCGATTTATCAAGCTCTGGATGGAGCTTGAAGGCCCGTGTTTCTAGTGTGCCTACAGGCTCGCCAGAAACAGCAGTTATGAAGCAGGGGTCTAAAGATTGCTGCTCCATAACCCTGTCGGACAGACATCGCCGAAAATCAACCCGATCGGGTTGATTGACACCCCCCTGCTGGCACGGGCGGCGTTGCACCAGCAGCTCTCCGCATTCAGCGAGGTCTGGCGGACCTGATCCGCACTGTCGGATCAGGTCCACCAGACCTTTGATAAATATCACCCATTATGTCATCATGTCACATGGGTATAAAATTAGTCTGTATATCATCATCCATAACCACTCTAAACTTTGGGAAGATGCCAGCATATACTGTACGTTTAACTTTTTTTGGATTGTTCAGTGAACGCTCTGCCCACTTTTTATCTACAAAGAAATTTCTCCTACAGCAGTGTTATGTCAAGCCAAGTCCCAAAATGACAAGATGACCTCCGCTTCCTGGTAAATATTACACTTGTACTCTGCGATATAATTGTTCTGGTGATGATGTTTAATGACAAAGAGATGAGAATACGTTGTCTGCAATGCAGTAGAACATTGTGAACTTTTGCGACCTTTGTTTTATACTTTAACATTTTATAATAAGACAATAAGATGTTATAGCTGCTAATGTAAACCAGAGTAGAACAATGTAGGTGTAGTGTGACATATGAACAGGAATGTAAATTACGTTGTTTATTAAGATTAATTCAACTGCTTCACACTATTGCTTACATCTTCTTTTACTTTAGGGAATAATGACCTTTGCATTGACCTTGAACAATATGATTCACTACAGAAATATTATTCAGGTGATTAGCTATTAAGGCTCCTATGGCGAAGCAAGATATATGTGTGATATGGTGACAACGTGTTAGTGAAGTGTCCCTAGACATCCAATGAAGGTTCATGTGCGAACACACAAGTGTTGAAAATCATGATTACTGTTTGTAGACTTACAGAGAGACATTTATATAGGATATTGGAATTAATTAATATGTTATTAAAGGAAACAAGAGAAATGTTTCTTACCAATGAAATGAAGAGTCCACAAATCCATTTAATTACTAGTGGGAATTCAACTCCTGGCCACCAGGTAAAAGCAAAGAACACCCCAGCAAAGCCTTAAAGTGGCATGAAACCCAAATTTTTTCTTACATGATTTAGAAAGAACATGCAATTTTAAACAACTTTCTAATTTACATCTATTATCTAATTTGCTTCATTATCTTCATTTCCTTTGCTGAAAAGAATATCTAGATAGGCTCAGTAGCTGCTGAATGGTAGCTGCACAAAGATGCCTCGTGTGATTGGCTCACCCGTGTGCATTGCTATTTCTTCATCAAAGGATATCTAAAGAATTAAGCAAATTAGATAATAGAAGTAAATTGGAATGTTTAAAATTGCATGCACTTAGTGTCCCTTTAAGTATCCTCCCATTACCCACATTCTTTGCCTGCATAACATTGTAGGTGATGCGCGAAGAAGGTGTCTGAAGAAATCAAGTTGTTAATCCTTTAATGGGTACTTTTCCCTGCAAGCAAGGATTAGGGTTATGCTGTGTCCATGTAATTCGCTTTAGTACTAGTAATGGTGGCTTTTAGCAGTTGGAAGACAGCGAGGTGGTCTTTGCTTACCTTCCAACAATTTTGCTACCCCTACATAGAAAACCAGGTTTGGTTACTCTGTTTTTTCTTTATCTACAGGTCTATGTCAGTGAGGATTTTGTCACACCTGTTTGCTGTACCTGCCCTACAGCGGATCCACAGGTAAGTGCTTTTACCTTCTAGGTGAGAAGGATGCAGCACTTAGGAGTTCCTTGATAAAAATAATAATAAAAAAATAAAAAAGATACTTAGTGAACAAGGTGGATCCTTATGGGAATGAATATCCCTTTTAAAGGTTGGGGATTTATTGGGCAGCAGTTCAGGGCACTGTTCTGTCATGTGAAGGCTTTTTTGTTTTTGGCTATGGGGATTTTTTTGCACAAATGTTACCTTTTATTTTGTTTGGATAATATCTCTTTAAGAAAGTTGTTGGACAGCACCTTACCTTTGAATGTGTGATCATGTGATCGCTTAGTTACTTCCTGAGTGCTGAACTGTTTGTTTGTACTGGATGTTTGGAAGTCAGGATTTTCAAGGAATCAGAGTGGTTTTTCTGCCAGTCGCTTTTCTTTGATGGTTGCAGCTTTCTAGGATTTGCAGTTTGAACAGCATTGTTTTATCTGCTGGTGTGGATTGGATTCCTGGTTACAGGTTTGGTGAGTCTCTCCAGCATGGCTGGGGTGTAGAAGTGCAGGTTTTAATAATTATTTACTGAGAATTCCAATGAGAACACCAGAAAAGTATATACATTAATAGCACTCCACAACACTATATAAATATATAAACAGTGGTTAGAAATGGGCATCCCGAACATCTATTAGTATATAGGCTTAATATTGTATCACATGTTATTTGGTCATATGGTTTCCTATGGTATCTATTTATATTGTTGCTCAAACTAGTGCATGTTTAAACCCAGTTATTTTTGTACAGGATATCCTGGTTGTTCATCCTCAGCTTACTCAATAATGGTTCCCTTCCTTAGCATATAGAAACAAAGTGTCACTTCTTTTGTCACCTATATATCAGCGTAGCTCCTCCACATATATATTAAAAGTATAAGATTCTGAGTATTATTATTCCTCCTTATTGGGTAAAAAAAAGGTATCTCTCATCTCAAATATGTTGTGGGTATTGTAAGCAGTTAAGAGGTAAATATCATCCTAGTAGATAGCTTACAAGAATAAAGAGGTACCACAATATTACTGATATATAAAATAATTCCAACCTAGTACAATATTTCTCACATTAGATAGTGACCTAATACTCTCAGTAACCTAGTTGAAAGTATCACCCTATTAGGCAGAGTGTTATTATAATGGAGTACTACAGTCATCATCTTATCTTCTACATACTACAATGTGTTTGTTAACATATGGGTCTTCTTACCATACTTTGTCTATCACTATATAAGGTTTATAAGCTTTTTTCAGGATACTGACAATATTTGTATCTACTCCATTGTTACTATAATTCAATCAGTATTATACACTTTATGGGGAAAAAATGTATCTCTCATTTAAGTTAATTATTCTGCATATGTCAGCTTGAAATATCATACTAATAGGCAGAATACCATGATAAAGAGGTACTACAGTATCATCTCATAAAAAAAAAAAAACTTATAAGGTATCAATGTAAAGCTTAGAAGTGCAACAAGTAAGTGTTACCCTGCGCAGGAAAAAGTTACAAACACCAATAAACCAAGGGAAAAAAGGAGAAACCCCTATCTCCACAGCAAACACAGAAGACTATATTTAAAAAAACTTGTTCAAAAATAGAGCAAGATTTTCAAAAATCTCAGTGTTGCAACAAATGCGGCTAAAACCGGTGATTGGATATACTATGAAACACGTCAAAATACATAAAGTTAAAAACCTTTAGTCTTAGTAAAGAAAATCAGCAGAAATTTAAAAGGCAATAATAAATTTATTTGAATTTGCTGAATTCCTTGTGTGCCTTCCCTCCTGGATTTTAACTTTTTCCCAATAAAAGTTTGAAGTTTTAAGCCAAGGTGTTTGCTTCCATCTACTTTTGGTTCGTGCAATAATAAATTTATTACATACAATGTTAAACACCTAAAAAAATGCTGATCAGCAAAGTGACAAAAATAACAATGTACAATTAAAACAAATAACAGTGTAGCCTAAATAAAAATGCAGTCAAAACAAAATGACCCTGAAAATAATGTTGAGTCAGAGCGGTGAAGTCCGGAATTGGAGTATTAGGAAATCGACATCCACAGCTGATTCCTTAAGAGCAAGATGGAGCTGGAACGACAAACGGATCCAAATCAAACACAAGCAGAGAACCAAAATTAAGGTGTTCAATTTTACTTACACCATATCTTGGTCTCTGCAGTGGCGATGAATCCTCTTTACAAGCTGCAGCGGAGCAGCAGAGCGATGTGCAAATTAATAATTGGTCATCATAATATACTATCATTCAATAGTTGATATCCAAAAGAAAGGCATACAAACAGACAATGGGGGGTAGTTATCAAGCCGTCAACCTCATTACGCTGGAATTCCGCAGCGTATTTGTGGCGAGGCTGATTCGCCTTAGTTATCAAAGGCTACAGACCGGCAAAAGTAGAATTCTGTGACGTAAACTTCGATCCGCCGGACTCCTTCCGACACAGATCGATTCTTACGTCACTCCAGATGTTCCGCACACAAGTACGGCACAATCTGAATACTTTTGCTAGTTATCAAAAAACTAGCAGGTACCCTCTGCACTTTTACGGCCCAGCTGGTTTTCAATCCGCCACCCTGGAGGCGGCGGATCCCATAGGAATCAATGGGAGTCTGACCATAGCGAAAGTTCATGTTCGCTGCTGCCAGACATCCCATTGATTTCTATGGGAGCTGTCTACACCTAACATGTACCCCGAGTCTAAACACCCCTAATCTGCCCCCCTACACCACCACAACTAAATAAAGTTATTACCCCCTAAACCGCCGCTCCCGGAGCCCACCGCAAGCTACTCTATACCTATTAACCCCTAAACCGCCGCTCCCTGACCCTGCCGCAACTATAATAAGTGTATTAACCCCTAAACCGCCGCTCCCGGAGCCCACCGCAAGCTACTCTATACCTATTAACCCCTAAACCGCCGCTCCCTGACCCTGCCGCAACTATAATAAGTGTATTAACCCCTAAACCGCCGCTCCCGGAGCCCACCGCAAGCTACTCTATACCTATTAACCCCTAAACCGCCGCTCCCTGACCCTGCCGCAACCTATATTAAATTTATTAACCCCTATCCTGCCCCCCACTACACCGCCGCCACTGTAATAAAATTATTAACCCCTAAACCTAAGTCTAACACTAACCCTAACACCCCCCTAACTTAAATATTAATTAAATAAATCTAAATAATATTTCTCTTATTAACTAAATTAATAATATTTAAAACTAAATACTTACTTGTAAAATAAACCCTAATATAGCTACAATATAAATAATAATTACATTGTAGCTATCTTAGGATTTATTTTTCTTTTACAGGCAAATTTCAATTTATTTTAACTAGGTACAATAGATATTAAATAGTTATTAACTATTTAATAGCTTACCTAGCTAAAATAAAGAGAAATTTACCTGTAAAATAAAAACTAACCTAAGTTACAATTACACCTAACACTACACTACACTTAAATAAATTATTCCTATTTAAAACTAAATACTTACCTGTAAAATAAACCCTAAGATAGCTACAATATAATTAATAATTACATTGTAGCTATCTTAGGCCTAGATTTGGAGTTTGGCGGTAGCCGTGAAAACCAGCGTTAGAGGCTCCTAACGCTGGTTTTAGGCTACCGCTGGTATTTGGAGTCAGTCAAAAAAGGGTCTAACGCTCACTTTTCAGCCGCGACTTTTCCATACCGCAGATCCCCTTACGTCAATTGCGTATCCTATCTTTTCAATGGGATCTTTCTAACTCCGGTATTTAGAGTCGTGGCTGAAGTGAGCGTTAGAATTCTAACGACAAAACTCCAGCCGCAGAAAAAAGTCAGTAGTTAAGAGCTTTCTGGGCTAACGCAAGTTCATAAAGCTCTTAACTACTGTGCCCTAAAGTACACTAACACCCATAAACTACCTATGTACCCCTAAACCGAGGCCCCCCCACATCGCCGACACTCGATTAAATTTTTTAACCCCTAATCTGCCGACCGCCACCTACGTTATCCTTATGTACCCCTAATCTGCTGCCCCTAACACCGCCGACCCCTATATTATATTTATTAACCCCTAATCTGCCCCCCACAACGTCGCCGCCAGCTACCTACACTTATTAACCCCTAATCTGCCGTCCGCATGCCGCCGCCAGCTACATTATAGCTATGTACCCCTAATCTGCTGCCCTAACATCGCCAACCCCTATATTATATTTATTAACCCCTAACCTGCCCCCCACAACGTCGCCGCCACCTACCTACAATAATTAACCCCTAATCTGCCGACCGCAAAGAGCCGCCACCTACATTATAGCTATGTACCCCTAATCTGCTGCCCCTAACACCGCCGACCCCTATATTATATTTATTAACCCCTAATCTGCCCTCCCTAACATCGCCGACACCTAACTTCAATTATTAACCCCTAATCTGCCGACCGAATCTCGCCGCTATTCTAATAAATGTATTAACCCCTAAAGCTAAGTCTAACCCTAACACTAACACCCCCCTAAGTTAAATATAATTTAAATCTAACAAAATAAATTAACTCTTATTAAATAAATTATTCCTATTTAAAACTAAATACTTACCTGTAAAATAAACCCTAATATAGCTACAATATAAATCATAATTATATTATAGCTATTTTAGGATTTATATTTATTTTACAGGTAACTTTGTATTTATTTTAACCAGGTACAATAGCTATTAAATAGTTAAGAACTATTTCATAGCTAAAATAGTTAAAATAATTACAAATTTACCCTTTAAAATAAATCCTAACCTAAGTTACAATTAAACCTAACACTACACGATCAATAAATAAATTAAATAAAATACCTACAATTACCTACAATTAAACCTAACACTACACTATCAATAAATTAATTAAATACAATACCTACAAATAACTACAATGAAATAAACTAACTAAAGTACAAAAAATAAAAAAGAACTAAGTTACAAAAAATAAAAAAATATTTACAAACATCAGAAAAATATTACAACAATTTTAAACTAATTACACCTACTCTGAGCCCCCTAATAAAATAACAAAGACCCCCAAAATAAAAAAATGCCCTACCCTATTCTAAATTACAAAAGTTCAAAGCTCTTTTACCTTACCAGCCCTGAACAGGGCCCTTTGCGGGGCATGCCCGAAAGAATTCAGCTCTTTTGCCTGTAAAAAAAACATACACTACCCCCCCCCAACATTACAACCCACCACCCACATACCCCTAATCTAACCCAAACCCCCCTTAAATAAACCTAACACTAAGCCCCTGAAGATCTTCCTACCTTGTCTTCACCTCACCGGGTATCACCGATGCGTCCTGGCTCCAAAATCTTCATCTAAGCCCAAGCAGGGGCTAGACATCCATCATCCGACCGCTGATGAAGTCCAGAAGAGGCTCCAAAGTCTTCATCCTATCCTGGAAGAAGAGTAGATCCGGACCGGCAACCATCATCTTCCAAGCGGCATCTTCTATCTTCATCCGATGAGGACCGGCTCCATCTTGAAGACCTCCACCGCGGACCCATCTTCTTCCGACGACGACTTCCCGACGAATGACGGTTCCTTTAAGGCACGTCATCCAAGATGGCGTCCCTCGAATTCCGATTGGCTGATAGGATTCTATCAGCCAATCGGAATTAAGGTAGGAAAATTCTGATTGGCTGATGGAATCAGCCAATCAGAATCAAGTTCAATCCCATCAGCCAATCAGATTGAGCTCGCATTCTATCAGCCAATCAGATTGAGCTCGCATTCTATTGGCTGATCGGAACAGCCAATAGAATGTGAACTCAATCTGATTGGCTGATTGGATCAGCCAATCGGAATGAACTTGAATCTGATTGGCTGATTCCATCAGCCAATCAGAATTTTCCTACCTTAATTCCGATTGGCTGATAGAATCCTATCAGCCAATCGGAATTGAAGGGACGCCATCTTGGATGACGTCCCTTAAAGGAGCCTTCGTCGGGAAAGAAGGATGTTCCGCGTCGGCGGGATGAAGATTCAAGACCCGGCTTCGAAGATGACCTCGCCCGGATAAAAGACTTCTTCAGCGCCTCTTGGAAGATGACCTCGCCCGGATGGAAGATTTCTTCAGCGCCGCTTGGAGGATCACTTCATCGGATGGAAGATTTCTTCAGCGCTCCTTGGATGATCACTTCTGCCGGTCCGGATGTCCTCTTCAGTTCCATCGGTGGCTCGGCTGAGTGAAGACAACTAAAGGTAGGATGATCATCAGGGGATTAGTGTTAGGTTATTTTAAGGGGGTTTGGGTTAGATTAGGGGTATGTGGGTGGTGGGTTTTAATATTGGGGGGTTGTATTTTTCTTTTACAGGCAAAAGAGCTGAACTTTTTGGGGCATGCCCCCACAAAAGGCCCTTTTAAGGGCTGGTAAGGTAAAAGAGCTTTGAACTTTTTTAATGTAGAATAGGGTAGGGCATTTTTTTATTTTGGGGGGTTTGTTATTTTATTAGGGGGCTTAGATTAGGTGTAAGTAGCTTAAAATTGTTGTAATATTTTTTTAAATGTTTGTAACTTATTTTTTTTATTTTTTGTAACTTAGATTTTTTTATGTTTTGTACTTTAGTTAGTTTATGTAATTGTATTTAATTGTAGTTATTTGTAGGTAGTTTATTTAATTTATTTAATGATAGTGTAGTGTTAGGTTTAATTGTAACTTAGGTTAGGATTTATTTTACAGGTAATTTTGTATTTCTTTTAGCTAGGCAGTTATTAAATAGTTAATAACTATTTAATAACTATTCTAACTAGCTAAAATAAATACAAAGTTACCTGTAAAATAAATATAAATGCTAAGATAGCTACAATGTAATTATTAATTATATTGTAGCTATCTTAGGGTTTATTTTACAAGTAAGTATTTAGTTTTAAATAGGAATAATTTATTTAAGTGTAGTGTAGTGTTAGGTGTAATTGTAACTTAGGTTAGTTTTTATTTTACAGGTAAATTTCTCTTTATTTTAGCTAGGTTAACTATTTAATAGCTATTGTACCTAGTTAAAATAAATTGAAAGGTGCCTGTAAAATAAAAATAAATCCTAAGATAGCTACAATATAATTATTATTTATAGATACAATTATGCTAAATATAACATAAAAACTACAATTTATACGCTCAGAACTGAGATAACTAACTCTGGAGAGATATCGCCTCTAACAAAGGCTGTTTGGCAAAGCTGCGGTAGACGGAAGCAGTGTACCTTGGAGGAGCTATGAGCCGCCATAAGTGAGTGGACGAACGGGAGAGCACTCCAACAAGTTATATCCCCAGGCACGCATTACAATCTGCGCTTATCAGAAGCACAGCTACCCAACAAGAAGACACGTCCCGTCTGACAGCAGCGGTGTCAGACCAGCCGGATCGCACAAATAAACTGAGAGGCGCCAGGAGCGGCAAAACCACACGCTATAAAGTAAGTGCGGCCCGGTCAACGGGGACAAAGAAAGGACACTCAGTTATAATAAAACAGGGGTGCTGTTTGAACTACCCTTATGATAATGACAAGTTAGAGATGAACTGAGAGTGGCACACTAAAATAGCGCTAGAGGGATACAAGGCCGCAGGGGCTGTGGCGCAGCTGCTTTTACACTGCAGTGTATGTGAAAGCTGGAGAGAGCAGGCCCTAACACCGGGGACTACAGCAGTAAAACGCAGCTCCCTTATCTAAAACACAGGGTCAATCACACTTGAACTCACACAGGGGAGACAGGCCTATGAATACTGGCCCATATATCAGATAAATCACAAAGACCCATAGCTAAGGCTCACAAGTGAATCAGGCTGCATATTCGCTACAGTGGGCAGTGTGAGTCAATATAGAGCAGGACATAATATTCAGGGGCAACAGAGACAGATATCTAATCCTCACAATGACAACCAGAAAACCCCTAAAAAGTTTAAAGCCTACTAAGTCTATACAGATGAAAAGTACTACTGTGGAATCTTTTTTCAGTCAATCCAGCCAGCACTCTACTCCCACAGAACAAGATTCCACAAGAATATTTTCACCAAGCTCTCAATCACCAAATAGACATAATAAAGAACCAGATGCTCTATCACAGATCCCCACATCTCTTCTATCATCCCTAGCCTCAAAGCAAGATATCGCGGAAATAGTGAGAACTTGTATGAGAGAAGAGATGGCAGATTTGAAACAAGAAATGCACACCATCGGATTTCGTGTGGACACTCTGGAAGACTATACCAACAATATCCAAGAAGAGGTGAATCAAATTCAGGAAGCCACAACTTCACATGCAGACCTAATTGAAGTTCTCCACGACAAGATAGAAGATCTCGAGAACAGAGGACGCAGGAAAAACCTGCGTATAAGGGGAGTCCCGGAATCGGTGCTACCGAAGGATCTACCTACATATTTACCAGCACTGTTTGCCCACCTCAGAGGCGAAACATCCAACATGGAAATCAACTGGGACAGAGCGCACAGAGCCCTAAGGCCTAGACCGCCGGACAAAGCCCCACCTAGGGACATCATAATAAAATTTAAGCAATTCAGAGAAAAGGAAGAACTTCTCAATTTATCTCGCAGAAATCAACCAGTCAAGTTCAGAGGAACAGTACTTCAATTTTACACTGACCTCTCGCAGAGGACACTGCAGAGACGGAAGGAACTGGCACCACTAACAACCTTATTGAGAAGTAAAAAAATACTGTATAGGTGGGGATTCCCCTTTCATTTATATGTTCTACATGGAAATCGGAAGCTCTCCTGTACCAAAATATCCGAAATACCGGAGTTCTGTGCCGCTCTCGACCTGGAGCCGCCATCGGTCCCGTCAGATGCAGACCAACAGCCGCTGCCACAGCGGAAAAAACGACAGAAAGATGCCAGCAGAGAACGTTCAGAATCTCGCTCAGTAAAAGGTAGCTCCTCCAGGGGACTCCAATCACCTCAGGCAAAAAAGGTGGCTCAGCCGCCGAGATCTACCACTCCGGACAGTGGATAAAGAATCTGGTGTTCGTCTGGATGGGTAAAATATGTTTAACGAATGTATGATGACTATGCATAGACTCTATACAGTAGCAAATGTACAGAAGAGAAGGTAGTATAAATCTAGTACCTTAGTTAAAGTCTGTATACTAATATAATATTGCCTTGACTTTTTATGGAAGCTATCAAGGGGTGCCAAGGTCCCCTTGGGAAGGCTCATCTGATTGATAAAAAATATTGGCACACAAGACATAACTGAAAACTGTGCTGAGAAGGCTGGAAGCGGAGTTAGACTATATTAAGAGACTTTATTTGTTGATGGGACTTCTAAGAACAAGGTCAAAGGTTCCATTACATGCTTTATATTGTTATATGTTTTGTAAGAATTAAGTTAATTGTTGGTTTACACCTCTTGGTTTCATAACAGGTGAAAATAAGATCTAGTACTATATATACAACATACTATAGACATCTCACTGTGTCTCTTAGTAGCAATTACGATTTTTCTTAGTTACTGTTATTTTTGATTGCTTTTGTTTTTTGTTTGTTATTTTTCTTACTCAATTAGAGTACTCTAAAATTTGCAGAATACATATCCTGTTGCACCACTGAATAATCCATATTTAAAGCACTATCTATAAGCTATATTGCATTTGTACTCAGACTTAGTGTTAGTCATATTTGGCAAAAAAGGAAATGAGCAAAATAATTAACATTATTTCCCAGAATGCAAAGGGTTTAAACTCCCCACAGAAAAGATCAATAGCACTTTCAGATCTATATAAAAGAAAGGGTGATATAATATTCCTTCAGGAGACTCACTTTAAGAAAAGAAATGAACCTAAATATCTAGGGACAAAATACACTCACCACTTCCATAGCTCAGCAGACTCAAAGAAATGTGGGGTTAGTATCTTAATACACAAGGACATTCCCTTCAAACACATACAAACCACGTCAGATACTGAAGGCAGATTCCTAGGGGTGTTTGGACTTCTTTATGGAAGCCCAGTGACCTTGATAAATATATATGCACCTAATACAAGACAGCTCCCATTCTTCAAGAATATTTTTAATAAGATAATAGATTTCTCTAGAGGAGTGACGTTCTTGGGAGGGGACCTCAACTTAGCACTGGATCCCCAGATGGATAGCTCATCCACCACAAATAGAGCCTTAAAACATGTAACCAAAGGCCTAGGGAAGTTAATGAGAGACCACAATCTGTACGATGTCTGGAGGTTTATAAACCCTTCCAAGAGAGATTACACCTTTTT
The DNA here is from genome assembly GCF_027579735.1 of Bombina bombina. NCBI lineage: Eukaryota > Metazoa > Chordata > Amphibia > Anura > Bombinatoridae > Bombina > Bombina bombina. The sequence continues at coordinate 238,134,485 of NC_069501.1, read as the reverse complement.
CTCATCACCGCACCATACTTATAGTCGAATAGACTACATCATGACTAATCAATGCGGCTTAGCCACCATACGGACATCAAAAATCTCACACACTACTTGGTCAGATCACTCTGCGGTGATAACACAGTTTCACTGGCCTAACATACCGATACACCCCTTTATTTGGAAACTAGATGACTCAATACTAAACACGCCTAGATACACTGAGGGACTGGTCAAATCACTGAATGAATACTTCACGATAAATGCGCAGGCAGATAGTGATCCGTTCATAGTCTGGGAGGCACACAAATGCTATATGAGAGGAGAATTTATTAAAATCAAATCACAGATGAAGAAAGCATCCAGACAGCACTATACAGATCTCTCAAACTCTCTATCCCAAATAGAATACCAACACAAACAAGATCCACTAAATACTGAAGTGCTAAAAGAATTACAGAAAGCTAGAGAAGCCCTTAGGGACCTCCTAACTAGGGAATATAATCTTACGACAATAAAACTCAAGCAACGCTACTACTATGAAAGTAATAGAAGTGGCAAGCTGCTAGCGCGGGCGCTGAAACTTAAAAAACTCAAAACTTATATCCATGAACTGGACACACACGATAAACGTAAAGCAAAGGCAACACCAGATATCCTATCCCAGTTTGAAACATACTATACAAAATTGTATAATATACAAAACAAAGACACTGATAACCCCACACTACCTAATATATCATCATATTTAGAAAAATGCCAACTACCCCAATTATCGGAGGAACAAACTAATGAGTTAGAAAACCCACTAACTACTGAAGAGATAGCAATGGCAATCTCCAATCTGAATACAGGAAAAAGCCCCGGGCCGGATGGCTATTCTGTCCAATATTATAAAAAATTCTCCTCTATTTTAATACCACATTTACAGAAGATATTTAACCAAATATCGGAAAACACGTCATTCCCCCCAAATATGCTAGAAGCGCACATCACGGTGCTACCAAAACCTGGGAAACCAGCCACTACTCCCTCAAATTTTAGGCCCATTTCCCTGCTAAATGTGGACGTAAAAATCTATGCGAAAGCGCTGGCAGCAAGACTCAACAGGTATTTACCTGAACTAGTCCACATTGACCAAGTTGGATTCGTGCCTCGTAGAGAGGCACGGGATAATACGATAAAAGCTATGGACCTTATAGAATATGTCCAAAAAGAAAAGATCCCCACCATTTTCTTGGGAATAGATGCTGAAAAGGCCTTTGACAGGCTCAATTGGTCTTTTCTACGCTACACCCTTATTAAATTTGGAATAGGACCCCACATGATAGAAAAAAATTTTGCATTATATTCCGACCCTTCAGCCAAAATCAGACTAAATAACTCACTCTCAAACACTATCACTATAAGGAATGGAACCCGACAGGGATGCCCATTATCCCCCTTATTATTTGTGTTGGCCATGGAAGTGCTAGCTAGTAATATATGAAATAATAACGCCATCACAGGGGTTAGAGTAGGGGACAGGCATTATAAATTATCGCTGTATGCGGATGACCTTATGTTAACACTGACTAATCCATTAACCTCCCTAACAGCGCTACAGAAGGAGTTCGACCTATATAGCTCTTACTCCTTCTTTAAAATTAATACAACCAAATCGGAGATTCTAGGAGTAGTAGTGCCTGGAACATTACTGCAACAAATTAGCAACCAGTTTCAGTTTTCGATACAAGAAAACTCCTTGAAATACCTAGGGATATATATAGCAAAAACCAAAGAGGAACTATTCACACTAAATTATACGAAACTACTACAAGATTTACAGATAGAAATAAATAGGTGGAAAAGCAAATATCTCTCTTGGCTAGGCAGAATCCATGCTTTTAAAATGTCATTTTTGCCACGAATACTATACATGTTTCAAACAATACCCATACAGCTTTCGAAATTGTATTTAAATAGGCTCCAAAGCCATGTTAACACATTCATATGGCAGAACAAAATGCCTAGAGTCTCTAAGAAGACTATGTATAGAGACAGACACAATGGGGGCCTGGGTGTCCCCAACCTAACATATTATAAACAGGCATCTATTATGACTAGAATAATAGACTGGAGTAAACATCTCAAAGATAAGGAATGGGTACTATTAGAACACGAACTAGCAGACACTTCAAGTCTGAGTGGCCAATGTTGGCTACGCAAGTCACAGAGGAAGCTATGTAACTTAACGCCAAGATCAGTATTGGAAACCCTAGAGGTATGGGATTCAATACTAAAGAACACAAACGACATATCCTCTGTTCCATCTCCCCTGACTCCTTTACTGGCAAACAGCGACTCCCCAATGGCCAATAGTATCATAAAGGGCGATGACATGAACTTACACTGTTGGATACCAACACACTCAGTATTAGATAACGGTAAAATGCTCACAAAAACAGAAATAATGGACAAACACATATTTACCTGCCTGAATTGGTATGAATATTTACAACTCACACACTACATCAACCATAATAAAAATAGATCGAGTTTGTTGAGGAAACTTACTACATTTGAATCTATATGTTATTCAGAAGGCACCTCAAGGAAGGGGCTATCACAGTCTTATGGACTTTTGCTAGCAGCACATTCGAAACAGCTGCCTTCATACACTAAAATGTGGGAGGAGGAACTACACAAATCCTTAACGCCAAATGAGTGGCAGCTGATTTTCTACCAGATGGGCAGAGCCCCATCTTCTATGAATGTCACAGAGACAAATATGAAGCTACTTACCAGATGGTATCTTACACCAAAAAGACTATCTAATATATACCCAAATACCAGCAAACTCTGCTGGAGAGGGTGTGGACAGGAAGGAACTCTCTCCCATATATGGTGGGAGTGCCCCCTATTGCAAACATACTGGACGAACATACACACAGAAATAGGGAAAATAATAACAATACCACTAGGAAAAGACCCATTTGTGCTTCTATTCAATAAAGTACCTAAAATACAGTGTAAATTAAGGTCAATGCTATTATACATTATGCTGAATTGCGCCAAACAATTAATCCCAAAGCTATGGAAAAACACAAAAACCCCTACAGTACAGGAGTGGAGGGAACATGTAACGAGATTATTATCCCTTGAAAAATATCATTACCAACAAACTAATAGAATAGAAGAATATCACTCCATACTGTTTCTATGGGAAGATTATTTAGGAACAGTACAAAGACACCCTAATTGACCAAGATGTACTCTCAGGAATATGTATAACAACAAATGCATATGGCATACGAGACCATAGGTAAGGGTAATCTAACCTGAAGTAGATGTAATAGGATAGAGAGTGTAAAGTGGTGCAGCAGCGAGCTGACAGGTTTATGTTATTTACTGCTACGGAACAACATGTTGTGAAGTTGTCCCTGCTTGTTTTTGTTTGCGATGTATCTAAATATATGTTCATATATGACGTATGATGTAAAATGAATAAATATCAATAAAAAAAAAATAAAAAAAAAAAAATAAATAATTATTATTTATATTGTAGCTATATTAGGGTTTATTTTATAGGCAAGTATTTAGTTTTAAATAGGATTAATTTAGTTCATAATAGAAATATTATTTAGATTTATTTAATTAATATTTAAGTTAGGGGGGTGTTAGGGTTAGTGTTAAACTTAGGTTTAGGGGTTAATAATTTTATTACAGTGGCGGCGGTGTAGTGGGGGGCAGGATAGGGGTTAATAAATTTATTATAGGTGGCGACGGTCTAGGGGGGGCAGGATAGGGGTTAATAAATTTATTATAGGTGACGACGGTCTAGGGGGGGCAGGATAGGGGTTAATAAATTTATTATAGGTGGTGACGGTGTAGGGGGGCAGGATAGGGGTTACTAGGTATAATGTAGGTGGCAGCGGTGTCTCCAGGAGCGGCGGTTTAGGGGTTAATACATTTATAAGACTTGCGGCAGGGTCTAGGAGCAGCGGTTTAGGGGTTAGTAACTTTATTTAGTTGCGGGGGGCTCCGGGGGCACCTAGCAGTGAGATCGGATGAGTGATAACTATCACAGTCCGCTGCTCATCGCCCCGTGGCTTTTTGACAGCTTTATTTGATAACTTATTATTTTTTCAGGTCCGCGGCGGCGAAGGTAGGCGAGCTTAGGCGGGCGTATTGGGCCGGCGAAGGCAGGAAAGTTGACACGTTGATAACTACCCCCCAATATGGTTAAAATACGGAAAATATACGACCCTAATTCTATATATACATTGACTGATTTTGAAATTCATTATAAACATTGATTATTTCTAAAAATCATTTTTTCTTTTATATTACTAAGACCAAATTAACGAAAAATTAAATATATTTTTCTTCTTCATGTAAAAATACTGACATGTATCACAGAACATCCAATCAATCAACAAAAAAAATAATAAAAATTAATATATTAAAAATATATTGAAAAACAAATTAATATATAAAAAATTGATATAAAAACCCCAATGAAAATTCATCTTCTAAATAATTTCTCTCATATATAAAACTATGAAAAAAATAATAATAATACAGTACAACTCCAAATATCCGGACCCCGGAAATACGGACAACCCGAGAATCCGGACTCCGGCGCGATCACAACTTCCGGGTGTTGGTTTCTCAAAGCGCATGCAAATTTCAGTGCGGGTGCAGCAAAAAGTGAAATCTGAGCTCCACAACTACATGACCGGTACCTGTGCAGGTATTTAGCATCTTTACACTACACAGTACCGGTATACAGTACTGTACCACCAATGTCTCCTAAAGTGGATAAACAGAAGCGTAGGAGAAACACTCTAAAATTGAGTGACAAACTTGAAATCATCAAAAAACTTGAATCAGGGGTTAGTGTTTCTGTTCTAATGGAAACATATGACATTGGAAAGTCTACCATTTATGATATAAAAAATGCCAAAAATAAAATTCTACAGTTTACAGCCTCATCTGAGCCTTACAACAAAATTGCAGAAAGAAAAAGTTTACATAAGCCAAAGTTAGAAAACCTTGATACGGTTTTGCATGAATGGTTTTTGATTAAATGATCAGAAGGTATGGCAATTTCTGGGTCAATGCTTATCACCAAAGCAAAATCTTTTAAGGAGCAAATGAACATTGATTCTGAATGTATCTTTAGCAGTGGATGGCTTAGGAATTTTAAAATGCGTCATGGTATTAGACAGCTAAATGTTGTTGGAGAAAGGCAGTCGGCTGATACACATGCTGCAGCAGATTATAGTGCAACATTTGAAAAAATTGTCATTGACTATGATCTCACACCTGATCAAATTTACAATGCAGATGAAACAGGTGTTTTCTGGAAATGTCTGCCCACTAAACCTCTGGCTGGAAACCAAGAACGAAATGCTAAAGGTTTTAAGATGAATAAAGAAAGACTTACTGTCCTCACCTATGCTAATGCTTCTGGACAGCATAAAATCAAGCTTCTGGTGATTGGCAAATATAAGCGCCCACGGGCATTTAAAGGAGTTTTGCACCTACCTGTGACTTATAAAGCTCAAAAAAATGCTTGGATGGACAAAGACATTTTTCAAGATTGGTTTGTTAATGATTTTATTCCATCAGTTCGCCAGAACCTAACAAATTTGGGAAAACCTGCTAGCACAAAGTGCTTGCTGCTTCTTGACAACTGTAGGGCTCACCCCCATGAATCAAAATTAGTGTCTGATTGTGGAAATATTTTTGCATCTTACTTGCCACCAAATGTTACATCACTAATTCAGCCCATGGACCAAGGAGTCATTAGGAACTTCAAATGCCATTATAAAAATGTCTTTATGATGAAAATGTTAAACAGGGATGTTGATTCTATAGAATTTCAACACAGCTTTACAATAAAAGATGCAGTGTTTTCTCTTGTAACTGCATGGAACGCAGTCAAGCCTGTAACTCTTTTAAGAGCGTGGCGAAAGTTATGGCCAAATGTGATGCATGGAGAGCTAGAGTGTGAGGAAAATGAAGATCTTGAAGGGTTCCTTGTAGAGCAGAGAGCATCTGAAGTGAATGAACTCATGCAATCTGTCAAATTAGCTCAGGAAGACAACCCTCTATGCAAACTTAATGAAGAGGACCTAGAAGAGTGGATATGCATTGAAGATAATGTTGAGATTGCAGCCACTTTTACTGATCAAGAAATCATTGACAGCATCACAAATCCAGATCAGACAGAGGAGCACACTTCTGAAAAATCTGATGAAGAAGATGACAGACTTGAAACTGAAAAGGTATCTTGGGCTACTGCTGAAAAATGCATGGAAACCATTGTGAAATTTGTGGAACAAAACCATAGCTTTACACTCCAAGACGTCATGCAAGTGCACATGGTGCAAAATAATTTTATCACAAAGAAATTACAAGGTCGCAGACAATGTGACATACGAAGATATTTACAGAAAACAATAGAAGCATCTGTCATCCAAACTACCAATCAACTGCAGCAGCAAACACTCACAACACTCAATCCACAAACAGATCACCTTGCACAGCAGGAAGAAGAAAACATGTCATATGCAGGTACAGTACTGTACTTTATTTTTATACTGTAAAACTGAAACGCCTTACGCAGTGCAGTATTTACTAAAAAAAAATCTCTTTTTATCTTTTAAAACAGAGGAAACATCTGCTAATAGCCATCCTGCATCGCAGAAGCTCAGTTCACAAGCGGATCACCAGGTGTAGCAGGTGTTAGCATTCGGTGAACAAGCAGTTCAGCATGTACCGAAGAAATACCTGTGACAGAAAAGAATGTACATGTGCATGTGTACAGTACTGTACTCTATTCTAGGCAATCTGTTCATTATTTAGTTACTGCATTAAAACATTTTTAAAAAATTAACACATCTCCTTTACTATTTACAAGGTACTGTATTTTAGCATTGATGTCTGAGAATCCGGAAAATCCAAAAATACGGACTGGACAAATCCCCAAGCAGTCCGGATTTTTGGAGTTGTACTGTAATAATAAAACTATGAAAAAAATATATAGATAAAAAGTAAAAAGTAAAAATGTATATGGAATCAGTAACCTTACAGAAGTCCTACTTGATGGCAATTTGCCACAATAGATCACAAAGGATGAAAACAGCTATTCTCATTCTCTAACGGCTAGATTTAGAGTTTTGTCGGTAACGACCCGCGTATCTAACGCTGGCTTTTTTCTGGCCGCACCTTTAAAATAACTCTGGTATTGAGAGTCCACAGAATGGCTGCGTTAGGCTCCAAAAAAGGAGCGTATAGCATATTTAACGCAACTTCAACTCTCGATACCAGAGTTGCTTACGGACGCGGCCAGCCTCAAAAACGTGCTCGTGCACGATTCCCCCATAGGAAATAATGGGGCTGTTTGAACTGAAAAAAAACCTAACACCTGCAAAAAAGCCGCGTTCAGCTCCTAACGCAGCCCCATTGTTTCCTATGGGGAAACACTTCCTACGTCTGCACCTAACACTCTAACATGTACCCCGAGTCTAAACACCCCTAACCTTACACTTATTAACCCCTATTCTGCCGCCCCCGCTATCGCTGACCCCTGTATATTATTTTTAACCCCTAATCTGCCGCTCCATAAACCGCTGCTACTTACATTATCCTTATGTACCCCTAATCTGCTGCCCCTAACACCGCCGACCCCTATATTATATTTATTAACCTCTAATCTGCCCCCCACAACGTCGCCTCCACCTGCCTACACTTATTAACCCCTAATCTGCTGAGCGGACCGCACCGCTATTATTATAAAGTTATTAACCCCTAATCCGCCTCACTAACCCTATAATAAATAGTATTAACCCCTAATCTGCCCTCCCTAACATCGCCGACACCTAACTTCAATTATTAACCCCTAATCTGCCGACTGGAGCTCACCGCTATTCTAATAAATGTATTAACCCCTAAAGCTAAGTCTAACCCTAACACTAACACCCCCCTAAATTAAATATAATTTGAATATAATGAAATTAATTAACTCTTATTAAATAAATTATTCCTATTTAAAGCTAAATACTTACCTGTAAATTAAATCCTAATATAGCTACAATATAAATTATAATGATATTATAGCTATTTTAGGATTAATATTTATTTTACAGGTAACTTTGTATTTATTTTAACCAGGTACAATAGCTATTAAATAGTTAAGAACTATTTCATAGCTAAAATAGTTAAAATAATTACAAATTTACCTGTAAAATGAATCCTAACCTAAGTTACAATTAAACCTAACACTACACTATCAATAAATAAATTAAATAAAATACCAATAATTATCTACAATTAAACCTAACACTACACTATCAATAAATGAAAAAACAATGAAATAAACTAACTAAAGTACAAAAAATAAAAAAGAACTAAGTTACAAAAAATAAAAAAATATTTACAAACATTAGAAATATATTACAACAATTTTAAACTAATTACACCTACTCTAAGCCCCCTAATAAAATAACAAAGCCCCCCAAAATAAAAAAATGCCCTACCCTATTCTAAATTGCTAAAGTTCAAAGCTCTTTTACCTTACCAGCCCTGAACAGGGCCCTTTGCGGGGCATGCCCCAAGAAGTTCAGCTCTTTTGCCTGTAAAAAAAAACATACAATACCCCCCCCCAACATTACAACCCACCACCCACATACCCCTAATCTAACCCAAACCCCCCTTAAATAAACCTAACACTAAGCCCCTGAAGATCTCCCTACCTTGAGTCGTCTTCACCCAGCCGAGCCAAATTCTTCATCCAAGCGGAGCAAGAAGAGGTCCTCCATCCGGTAGAAGTCTTCATCCAAGCGGGGCAGAAGAGGTCTTCCAACCGATTGAAGTCTTCATCCAAGCGGCATCTTCTATCGTCATCCATCCGGAGCGGAGCGGCAGCATCCTGAAGACCTCCGACGCGGAACATCCATCCGGGCCGACGACTGAACGACGAATGACGGTTCCTTTAAATGACGTCATCCAAGATGGCGTCCCTCGAATTCCGATTGGCTGATAGGATTCTATAAGCCAATCGGAATTAAGGTAGGAAAATTCTGATTGGCTGATGGAGTCAGCCAATCAGAATCAAGTTCAATCCGATTGGCTGATCCAATCAGCCAATCAGATTGAGCTCGCATTCTATTGGCCAATCGGAATTAAGGTAGGAATATTCTGATTGGCTGATGGAATCAGCCAATCAGAATATTCCTACCTTAATTCCGATTGGCTGATAGAATCCTATCAGCCAATCGGAATTCGAGGGACGCCATCTTGGATGACGTCATTTAAAGGAACCGTCATTCATCGTTCAGTCGTCGGCCAGGATGGATGTTCCGCGTCAGAGGTCTTCAGGATGCTGCCGCTCCGCTCCGGATGGATGACGATAGAAGATGCTGCTTGGATGAAGACTTCAATCGGATGGAAGACCTCTTCTGCCCCGCTTGGATGAAGACTTCTACCGGATGGAGGACCTCTTCTTGCTCCGCTTGGATGAAGAATTTGGCTCGGCTGGGTGAAGACGACTCAAGGTAGGGAGATCTTCAGGGGCTTAGTGTTAGGTTTATTTAAGGGGGGTTTGGGTTAGATTAGGGGTATGTGGGTGGTGGGTTGTAATGTTGGGGGGGGGTATTGTATGGTTTTTTTTTACAGGCAAAAAAGCTGAACTTCTTGGGGCATGCCCCGCAAAGGGCCCTGTTCAGGGCTGGTAAGGTAAAAGAGCTTTGAACTTTAGTAATTTAGAATAGGGTAGGGCATTTTTTTATTTTGGGGGTCTTTGTTATTTTATTAGGGGGCTTAGAGTAGGTGTAATTAGTTTAAAATTGTTGTAATATTTTTCTAATGTTTGTAAATATTTTTTTATTTTTTGTAACTTAGTTCTTTTGTATTTTTTGTACTTTAGTTATTTTATTTCATTGTATTTATTTGTAGGAATCGTATGTAATTAATTTATTGATAGTGTAGTGTTAGGTGTAATTGTAGATAATTGTAGGTATTGTATTTAATTAATTTATTGATAGTGTAGTGTTAGGTTTAATTGTAACTTAGGTTAGGATTTATTTTACAGGTAAATTTGTAATTATTTTAACTATTTTAGCTATTAAATAGTTCTTAACTATTTAATAGCTATTGTACCTGGTTAAAATAAATACAAAGTTACCTGTAAAATAAATATTAATCCTAAAATAGCTATAATATCATTATAATTTATATTGTAGCTATATTAGGATTTATTTTACAGGTAAGTATTTAGCTTTAAATAGGAATCATTTATTTAAGAAGAGTTTATTAATTTCGTTAGATTTAAATTATATTTAATTTAGGGGGGTGTTAGTGTTAGGGTTAGACTTAGCTTTAGGGGTTAATACATTTATTAGAATAGCGGTGAGCTCCAGTCGGCAGATTAGGGGTTAATAATTGAAGTTAGGTGTCGGCGATGTTAGGGAGGGCAGATTAGGGGTTAATACTATTTATTATAGGGTTAGTGAGGCGGATTAGGGGTTAATAACTTTATTATAGTAGCGGTGCGGTCCGCTCGGCAGATTAGGGGTTAATAAGTGTAGGCAGGTGGAGGCGACGTTGAGGGGGGCAGATTAGGGGTTAATAAATATAATATAGGGGTCGGCGGTGTTAGTGGCAGCAGATTAGGGGTACATAAGGATAACGTAGGTGGCGGCTCTTTGCGGTCGGCAGATTAGGGGTTAATTATTGTAGGTAGCTGGCGGTGACGTTGTGGGGGGCAGGTTAGGGGTTAATAAATATAATATAGGGGTCGGCGGTGTTAGGGGCAGCAGATTAGGGGTACATAAGTATAACGTAGGTGGCGGTCGGCAGATTAGGGGTTAAAAAAATGTATTCGAGTGTCGGCGATGTGGGGGGACCTCGGTTTAGGGGTACATAGGTTGTTTATGGGTGTTAGTGTACTTTAGGGCACAGTAGTTAAGAGCTTTATGAACCGGCGTTAGCCCAGAAAGCTCTTAACTACTGACTTTTTTTCTGCGGCTGGAGTTTTGTCGTTAGATTTCTAACGCTCACTTCAGCCACGACTCTAAATACCAGCGTTAGAAAGATCCCATTAAAAAGATAGGATACGCAATTGACGTAAGGGGATCTGAAAAGTGAGCGTTAGACCCTTTTTTGAATGACTCCAAATACCGGCGGTAGCCTAAAACCAGCGTTAGTAGCCTCTAACGCTGGTTTTCACAGCTACCACCAAACTCCAAATCTAGGCCTAAGATAACACCCTATATCAAAATCAATATTCAAACCATTAGGGTGTAAAGTTTTTAAATCAAAGATCCATTTTGTTTCTTTTTTGATAAGCTGAGACTGTATGTTCCCACCCCTCCAGTTCTGTTTTACTTTTTCTATTCCCATAAAGGAGAAATGTGTGAGATTACCATTATTACAAGCCGCAAAATGTTTCGGCACGGGGAGGTCTTTATTCCTATCTGAATCATGTTTTTCAATTGACCATATATGCTCACGTATGCAGTCGCGTAACGGTCTTTCAGATTCTCCTATATACTGCTTGCCACAACGGCACTGTATTAGGTAAATAACAAATCTATCAGAACATCTAATAGTGTCCTTGATCTTATAGGACTTTCCTGTAATGTTAGATGTAAACTCTTTCTGTTTTTTGGAGTGTTTACATGATTTACATGTTAAACAGGGGAAAAACCATTTAGTTTATTGCCTGTTAAATCAGTCTGTAATTGGATTTTGTTTTTACCTTTATTTTTATTCTCAGTAGGTGCCAAAATAGTTTTTAAATTACGTGCCCTTTTGTAGACAATTTGGGGTTTAGCAGGTAATATATGACCTAGTTGTTCATCATTCTTTAGAATACCCCAATGTTTATTCAATATCTTTTCAACTAAATATTTATTATTGCAATAGCCAGTAATAAATGGAATAAAAGTGTTATCATTTTTTCTTAGTTGTTCTCTATTGTGGGATTTTGCACTATTCTGAACTAAGTCTTGTCTGTTAACTTCTCTAATTTCTCCCCGTATTTTTTCAATCTTATTTTTGTCATAGCCCCTCTCAATAAATTTTTGTTTAACTTTATCCGATTGAATATCAAAATCTAGCAAGTTGGAACAGTTTTTTTTGACAAGTAAAAACTGACCTTTGGGAATATTTTCAATCCACTTTGGGTGACGACAACTGGTGTGATGAATAGAACTATTGGCATCCACACTCTTAAAATGTGTTTTGGACAAGATTTTATTTTTCTCAGGGAATAATTCTAAATCTAAAAAGCTAATACTTTGCCTACTTTTTTTAGAAGAAAAATATATTTAATTTTTTGTTAATTTGGTCTTAGTAATATAAAAGAAAAAAATATTTTTAGAAATAATCAATGTTTATAATGAATTTCAAAATCAGTCAATGTATATATAGAATTAGGGTCGTATATTTTCCGTATTTTAGCCATATTGTCTGTTTGTATGCCTTTCTTTTGGATATCAACTATTGAATGATAGTATATTATGATGACCAATTATTAATTTGCACATCGCTCTGTATTAACTTCTGTCTGAGCACAATCACTACTATTATGTCTTTTATGTATAAGGTACTCCCATTTGCGGTATTCAACCGATGATCATAGAGGATACGGGTTTAAAAGACCCTGTATTAACTAATCTGCACTAGGAGCTTGACAAAGGCCCTGACCGGGCTGAAACACGTTGTTCCTCCCACCACACGTTACCTGACGTTACGTCACACGGCTACCACAGACCGGCTTCTGTGCTGTTTTGAATCTCGAGCGGAGTAGCTCATCAGACACCGGTATCCACATTAAAGGTTTATCCGGCTCCGCTGCAGCTTGTAAAGAGGATTCATCGCACTGCAGAGACCAAGATATGGTGTAAGTAAAATTGAACACCTTAATTTTGGTTCTCTGCTTGTGTTTGATTTGGATCCGTTTGTCGTTCCAGCTCCATCTTGCTCTTAAGGAATCAGCTGTGGATGTCGATTTCCTAATACTCCAATTCCGGACTTCACCGCTCTGACTCAACATTATTTTCAGGGTCATTTTGTTTTGACTGCATTTTTATTTATGCTACACTGTTATTTGTTTTAATTGTATTTAGCAACTGTTTGCTACATTGTTATTTTTGTCACTTGCTGATCAGCATTTTTTTAGGTGTTTAACATTGTATGTAATAAATTTATTATTGCCTTTTAAATTTCTGCTGATTTTCTTTACTAAGACTAAAGGTTTTTAACTTTATGTATTTTGACGTGTTTCATAGTATATCCAATCACCAGTTTTAGCCGCATTTGTTGCAACACCGAGATTTTTGAAAATCTTGCTCTATTTTTGAACAAGTTTTTTTAAATATAGTCTTCTATCAATGTAAATCTTGCAATGTTTATACCCGAGGTATGCTAGTCAAACGGTAGGATATTCCTGCTTTCAGAATGTCTATCATGATTTACTACTGCTATCAGCTATGTTCATATTGAAATAACTTGTTTTCTTGTTTATGTGTGAATATTGTTTTGCTAAATACCGTAATAAAAATATTTGATTAAAAAAAAGAAAAGAAATGGGCATCCACGGAGGAAGGGGTTAAAACTGAACTTTTAATAATCAATAAAAACGAATTACAATAATACAAACACAAAGTGGTAATATTGGTACAGGGTGAGTACAAATTACTGTATTCCCAGGTAATAGAAACCCCTACTGAGCAATAATCAGTGTAAGGTGAGTGTTACAATGTGTAACAACCCAAATAATTAATCTGAAATTGCAATATGTACAAGTGCCTTTACCAAATATTATGCTTGAATAAAACTTTATATCAAAATATGGTGTTTGTCCCTTTAATTCACTACCACTATTAATCTGTAAAACAATGGCAATGAAAATAAGGAGTTTAATATCTTGAGTCAGAGTAAAGGATAACATATGCTTAGTGTTAGCCTTTGTGTCTCTGATCTCATTAGGCAGACTAAATAAGTATGGCAGAAACATGAGTCTTTACACAAGCAGATAAATGAAAAATATAAATGGTCTGTAAGCTCACCGAGTACCAGTGGAAGTGCAGGGTCCGGTGTGCTGAAATACTGTTTTATACAGCAGGAGATAGATGGTAGTGAGCTCTCTGTAGGAACTGAGCTGAACGATCCGGTTCAACAGGCTGAACGAACTCGGCGTCAGCGTGGAGGCAGTGTGAAAGTTGGAGCGGCCGCCCGTGACGTCAGAGGAAGTTCCGATGCAGGAGGAATTGGAGTCTTGCCAGGAATCTGAGTTGCGGAGTAGCGGAACAGCTAAGTTGCCAAAGGTACTAGCGGAGAGGCAAAGGTTTCTCAAGCAGGCAGCAGCAAGTAGCAGGAAGGTAACTGAAACTTGTTTAGTAAGTGTCACAAGTATGAGAGAGGGCTGAGTATTGACAGGAGTCAACCAGCTAATACCAAGCAATGAAGCTATAGGCTTCATTGCTTTTAAAGGTAGAAAGAAAACGAAAATGAGGCTAAAGCAGAATCCACACCTTAAAGAGAACAGTACTGTGACAGAGGGCCCCCCCAAAATGAACCACTCTGTGGTTCAAGGTCTTGGATAATCCGGATGTCGTCTATGAAAAAGGGAGACCAACCGGGGAGCTGACAAGTTAGCAGAAGGTTCCCAAGAATCATCCTCCGATGAATAACCCTTCCAACGGATTAAATATTGCAGTTTTCCCGAAACCATTCTTGAATCAAGGATAGTTTGTATTTCAAATTCTGTTTCTGGTTCAAGTGGAGGTTGATGAGCAGAAGGCAATGTAGCCCCTCTCAGGGCGTTATAAGGCTTCAACAAACTTACATGAAAAGTTGGATGAATCTTATAATGAGAAGGTAAATCAAGAGTAACGGCATTGCTATTTACAACTTTAATGATGGGAAAGGGTACAATGAAGAATTTATTCAATTTCCTAGTAGGAGTTGTTAAACGTAAATGTTTCGTGGATAACCAAACTAAGTCTCCAGGTGCATAGTTAGGTGATGGCCTCCTTCGTAGATTATAATAATTCTGTTGTCTTGTCTGAGCTGACTTAATGTTGTCAGATAGAATGGAGAATGTTTCAGCAATCGTGTTGGTAGTGTCTGTTACGACCGGACAAGCACTGTCTATTTGAGTGTTGAGATGGAATGTGGGTGAAAACCATAGTTTGCAAAAAAAGGAATAGTTTGTATGGAGGTGTGGTAGGAGTTGTTGTGAGCGAATTCTCCTAAAGGGAGTAAGGAGGACCAATTATCCTGATGTTGTGTTACATAACACCTTAAGTGTTCTTCTAACCATTGATTGGTTCTCTCACATTGCCCATTAGTCTGGGGGTGATAGGCAGTACTTAACCGTCTTTCGATTTGTAATGCGTTACATAATTCCTTCCATAGTCGAGATGTAAATTGCGTTCCCCTATGTTGTTATGGATTGGGGTATTCCATGTAACTTTACAACATGTTGGATTAGTAAATTGGTGGTTTCTAAAGATGTAGGCAATTTATGGAAAGGAATAAAATGAGACATCTTGGTGAATAAGTCTACTACCACCATAATCGTTTTGTTATCATCTGAGTTAGGTAATTCCACGATAAAATCAGTGGCTATGTGAGTCCATGGTTTTTCTGGAGCTGGTAGAGAGAGCAAATATCCGATTGGTTTTTGTTTGTCTATTTTGCAGGTAATGCAAGTCTCACAACGTTGTATGTAGCTTCTTATGTCATCTTGCATCTTTGGCCACTAGTATGATCTTTTAGTCAATTCAATGGTTCTATGAATTCCAGAGTGTCCAGAGAGTTTATTATCATGCAGGCTATTTAGTAGGGAAGTTCTCCAAGATGGTGGTACGTATAGTCTGTTGGAATAGTAATATAGTCCATCATTACGTTTATCAAGCTTTTCCTTAGGAAATGTACTATCCAAGAGTTGTTCCTGTTGGAGGTTTCCATCTTGTACATAAAGAAGTCCAAGGTTATTCTGTATGCATTTATCAGGAATTATAGTGCCATGATACTTTGAGTTGGTGGGTTTCTCAAGTAATCTTGCAGGTCTGTATGTAATGATATAGGAAAACCTAGAGAAGAACAGACTCCATCTAACTTGTCTAGAGGTGAGAGTTTTGTGGCTTTTTAGGTATTGTAAATTCCTATGATCAGTGTAGATCTGAATTGGAATTATTGTACCCTCAAGAAGATGCCTCCAGTGCTCTAATGCTGCTTTCATAGCGAGTAACTCCTTCTCACCAACATGATAATTTAGTTCAGAGGTAGTTAAAACCTGTGAGTAGAAAGCTATTGGATGCATACGTTCTTGTGGGGAATTTCTTTGAGAGAGGATAGCTCCAATTGCATATTGAGAAGCATCAACTTCCAATATATATTGGAGATTGGGATCTGGATATTTAAGAATTGGTGCTGTAGTAAAACTTGTTTTTAGGAACTGAAAGACTTGTTCAGTCTCTGGTGTCCAGTTGAAAGGTTTGTCTGATTTGGTGAGATTTGTTAAGGGTTTTGTTATACCAGCAAAGTTTTTAATGAATTTGCGGTAAAAATTTGAAAACCCAAGGAATTTTTGGATGTCACGTTTTTTCCTTGGTGTGGGCCAATCAAGGATAACCTGAATTTTATTAGGTTCCATTGAAATGCCACTTGGTGTTATGTTATATCCCAGGAATGTAATATTTTGTGTGTGAAAATACATTTCTCAAGCTTAGCATAAAGACTGTGTGCTTTCAATCTATGTAAAACTGCACGGACATGTTTAACATGGTCCTGATAATTGGATGAATATATGAGAATGTCATCTAGATATATTACCATTGATGTGTCTAATAAATCCCTGAAAATGTCATTTATAAATCGCTGAAATGTGGCTGGGGCGTTACAGAGCCCAAAAGGCATGACTGTATATTCATACAGTCCATACCTTGTTCTGAACGCGGTTAACCACTCATCTCCTGGTCTTATTCGGATGAGGTTATAGGCTCCTCTTAGATCGAGTTTTGTAAAGATGTTTGCGCCTTTAAGCCTCTCAATAAGTTCAGGGATCAAGGGTAATGGATATCTGTCTTTGAGTGTTCTTTTATTTAATTCCCTGTAATCTACTATTGGCCGTAATGTTTGATCTTTATTTCTGACAAAAAATATGCCTGCTCCAGCCGGAGAGGTTGAGGGTCTTATGAAACCTTTTCTTAAGTTTTCATTTATGTAAGTTTTTAAATTCTGTAGTTCTGGTTCTGAAAGTGGAAATATGTGTCCATATGGTATATCAGATCCTGGGATTAAATCTATTGGACAGTCATATGGACGATGGGGAGGCAGATTTTCTGCCTCTTTTTTTACTAAAAACCTGTTTAAGATCTTGATACTCTATGGGGAGGTTTGACTCTGTTAGTGCTAGTATAGGTATATGTGGATTGCATGTTGTCTTACAATATTCTGAGTTGAAATCAAATGTACTGGTAGTCCAGTTAATTGTGGGTTGATGTGTTTGTAACTATTGTAACCCTAACACTATATGGAAAATAGGAGATTGTATCACATCAAATGTAATGTATTCCCTGTGGGATGTGTGGGTGGTCACCAGGATGGGAATGGTTTGATGTGTTATTGGTTCTGTTTCTAACTGTTTACCATCAATAAGACGCACCATTACAGGTTTGTTTTTTGCGATAAGGGGTATTTTATTCAATTTTACATAATTAGTGTCAATGTAACAGGAAAAAGCTCCAGAATCTATGACTGCTTTAGAGTGGAAGAGTCGGTGATCCCACTGTAATGAAACAGGAAGTAAACAGTTAGTCATATCTGTGGTTAGAGACAGAATTGCAGAATTTGAAAATTCTGGCTTACCCTTTTTTTGTTTCTTGAGGGATGGGCAAGCGGTAACCTCATGATCTTTAGAACCACAATAGAGACATAGATGGTTTGTCCTACGTCTTAGTTTTTCTTCTGGAGACAGGGGTCCTCTGATTACTCCGATGTCCATAGGTTCATCAGCTGAACGTTGTGTGTGTGATGTTAATCTATTATCTGTCAATTTTGTATGTGAGTCATAGGTAGATTTTTCTAACTTTCTTTCCCTGAGTCTGTGGTCAATCTTAATTGAAAGCTGCATTAATTGTTCAAGATCTTCTGGCAGATCTATTCTTGCAAATTCATCTTTAATTGACTCTGAGAGACTGTTAGGTGTCCTCCCAGGGGGGGTAAGTGTCAGGTCAGGCCGAAGCCACGGGGCCAGTGTACCACCTGAGGCATATGTAGATTATCTGATAAGGGCCCCTTAGAATGACTCAGACCACGCAGCATTATGATCGAAAGCCAATTCTGTTTATTGCACATTGCAAGCCTTTCTTATAACAGCATACAGGGTTAAGGGGATGACACGTTAGTTACACACAGTGTGATTCTGGAAATTCACTAGCTCATAAACAATATTCTATAGTCATAATAAACCATGCATCTGCAGAGACACCAAGGTCGCTGGACCATCTTATTGATAGAACATTCTTCTGGGCGTGCGGCCAGGGACTTTCTACAAGGCTAACCGGCTAAGGAAACTATCATAACATGCACATAGTTCTCGCTACATAATAACCCAGTATAATAAAAGTCTAATCATTACAAAATGGATACTAATCATCACAAGATGGCTGCGAGGAACAAGATGGCTGCCATCAGGTTCATATTACCCCTAACATACCATCCTTTTATTCTAACAGAATAACATAAAAATGGACAGGCATAGAAAGTTAGTAAAGCCTTATATTATGGTAACAGAACTCTGTGAGAATACTAAAGAGAAAAATATTCCTATGTCGTGATATACTCTTATAGGCTAATTGTCACTGCATATAGGTACAGTCCCTCCAATACCTTCCATCTATTTTCCAGCCTTCCCAAAACTACCGGTCTACCGGCACAGAGACCCAACCAGCCCCCCATCTACCCCCAAACAACGCTGCATCTTCTATCTCTCCACCTGCATTGCTAGCACCCCCCAATATGTCCAACAATTCCTTTTCCACAGTAAAGCATGACATAGCAACAGCACAACTGTCTCTAGGTGGCCTCTGAACACTTTAAGAACAGTCTTTGTCCATTTGAGAGCGCTGCACCTTGACACTTTGCTATAATACAATTCTCCAACAATTCATTTGAAGTAGGGGTGCTTATCCACGGTTCTTCCGCAGGGAGATACTGGAAATCTGATGGTTTGTTCATGGGGTAGACAAGGCAACCAGTGGATACCCATGGCAAGCAAACACTCGAGTCACAGGGAGTCTAGGAAGCAAACAGAAACAGTACAGGATGAGTACACACCGCAATACAATCACAATTATGTCCAAATAAAACGTCACTTTCATCCTATGTCATTTAAAATCAAACAAAACATTGTTGATATATAATACAAACTAAATACATTGACATTTCTCAGAGAATAATTTACAACTTCTCTATACACTTTTAAATTATACTTCTTGAATACTACGCAAGTGAAAACCTGTCAGACTTCATCAAGGCCCTGAATGGTTATGCTAAAACTTATGCTAAGGCCTGCCCTGTAGTAAGAATGGAAAAAAGAAAACAGTCAATGAAAATAAATGAATTTCTTTACACTGTCACTTTGAACTTCTAAAAATAAAAGAACCTTGTGTTGCTTTATTCTGGATGGCTGCTATCTATAATGTTTATAATTCTCCAACCTAAATTCTCTCACCCTCCTGTATGAGGAAAGCATACAAACAGAACATCATTTAAAACTACAAGTTCTTTTAAAGGTAAACACATCTTTATGGTAAGAATTACTCTCTTTAACAAACATCAGGAATGACCAAATTCACTTTGCAGATACCATACTAATTAATAAAAGGGAAAAATACATTTGCTTTCATAAACTATAATTATGCTATTCCCTGAACAAACATTTCTCTGTATATTTACTATAAACTTCTAGCTTAGACGTGTCCTCCTTATGTTCTAAAGGGTGAAGGGTCTAAAATATTATGCTATGTTGCAGCATTTTCCTTAAACATATTTTCTTATACTCAGTGGGCCATTCAATAGGGTACAATACTGCGAAGTTCACAGTTACCTTTATCTAAACGGTTACTTTGTTAAGCACATAAACTACCATGTGCACTAATACCAATGAAGCATATGATGTCTTATACCCAATATGACCAATAAAAATAAAACAAATACAAGAGAATACAAAACAAGCAATATAAGGAATGGAGTTAAAACAATACTCCCCTAATTTAATTGGTTGACCCTGTAACAGCATAACAGGTCCTCCATATCGAGCGGTAAGGCACAGTCCAGAGAAGGATAGTCTTTATGTCCTGAAGACACACATCAGAGGAAACAGTCATGGATTACCCAGAGTCCAGTTCTGGGGCTGGTACCAGCATGCAAAGCAAAGAATGGATCCAAAGATAGTTCAGCAACTTTTTTTACTGCAGTATGGTGGTTAAAACAAGCTTGACAAAAGGTCTTTCATTTTCATCTTTTCTTTTCTTTCTTTAAAGGTTTACTTGCTTTCAATCTTTAATCTTTTGAAGAGTGCACTTATGGAATTTTGCCTGTACAGATTTGACCTAAATATGGAAACTCAAAAATAATTCAGTTAGTGTGTTTCAATCTCTGAATACAGCATACTCTCATCCTGCAAATACAAATATAGTGTTAAGAACCAAATAGGATACTCATCAATACTTCCCCCATGTTTGTGTGAATCATCTCATGTGACACGCAAACACAAGATAACAAGAAACTAAACGACAAATCATGCACTCCACTCATGCAGAGACAATTCTCAATAGCAAGCAAAAATGAAATACACTTCACTATTCACTATGCTGTCCATACAGCACGCTTCCACACGTAGTCACAAAAGAGAAAAACATAACAAACAAACAGTGAAAAACCAATCGTCCTTGTCTTCCACAAAACAAAACATTAGCTTCTGACACAAATTTCAAACAACCACAATTAACTTAAAATGCAACACATATTCTGACAGTCACTGAAATGCAACACTCTCAGAACACTACAAACAATTAAAAACATCCACTATGTACAAACACAGCAGATGCACAAGAAACTTCAGTTGCAGATTATACAAATAAAATTGCGCTTATCTGGGAACGATCAGATAACCACGGTAGCCACTGTTAAAGGGACATTGTAGGATAAATGAAAATTTCATTATTCAGATAGGACTTTTAATGTTAACCAGCCTTCCTAGATTAAACCAAACATAGGTAGGCTCATATGCTAATTTTTAAGCCTTTGAGGGCTGCCTCTTATCACAGGCTGTATAAATCTCATTACAACACCAAGAGACAAAATACACGTAAGCCATATAAATAAAACTAAAACTGTGATCAGATAAATTAGCAAGTTATATAAATGCAGTAGAATCAGATAAAATGTGCATCATTTGTTTTAGGGGTGTTTATTTGTAGAGACCTTATAGACCACGGCTTAGCTGTTAAGCAGCAATCAAAGTCATTGCAATAATAGTGGTAGACTAGTTAATTACCAAATAACTATATATATTTTAAAGTGTCACTGAAATCACTTCATTAAATAATATCTCCTTTATTTATGGAACACAGTGGGGGTTATTTTAAATAACAAAGAGTTCTGAAATATCTGTGAGATACAGTTTGACAGCCACAGAAATAAAATTATCATTTTTAAGCTATATTCTGTGACAGAATATAATATAAATACTTGTTTCTTTGTAGTGAGCAATTTATAGTTATCATTTTTTATAACATAGAACACCAGTACTGCCACTTTAAATGTAAAGTGCAAATCGTTCTCTCTGCAACAAAGCCAAACAGAGAAACTTTTTTTTTTTTTTTTTTTTTTTTTTAAAGAAAAGCAAAACATGCACAGTGTTATCATTCTTCTCAAGGATAGTGAGGCAAGCTCAAAGTTTCATTTTTACTTAAAGGAGAAACACTGTTTACTGCTTAAAATTCACACTAAAACTTGATAAATGCTAATTAGTTTAACCACAACAAAATTATTGGATTTAATATTGTGTATAAATTGATATTCACCATTCTGCAGTTGTCCAGCCAAATATAACAACCATATATAACACAAAAAATAAGCTTTCTACAAAAGAATACTAATACAATTTCCCCTTTTAAATTATTCCCAATGATCCTAATAATAAAAAATGCATACTGACGTTCATTAAATAGCCTAAACAAGCATAAGCAGCATAAGAACGCACTCACAGTGGGATGCAGGCTAGTTAAAGGGACATTTTACCCAAACTAAAAATAATCTTTAATTGAAACTGTTAACACAGTGAAATATACTAGTGTTAGGCTTACAGTAAACCTCATCGTCTTTTATGTAAATATTCCCTTAAATTCACAGATGTTATATCAGTTTGACTGTATCCCTTTAAATATTTTCACTCCTCTGTTTTTTCTCTTTTTTTTTCTTTTCTGTCCGCTAGTCTCACGGATCCCTACACCAAAATTGTAGACAACTTATCACTTCAGTTTGCATTACAGAGAGAATTAAGTTATGCTGCAAAAAGAAATATCTGCTATCTAAACGGCAGATTTAAAATAAATATATACAAAGAAAGGTCTCTTAAAATATATTTAGCAAACTACTAATACAGTGTTATTGCACTGGTCCTTTAAATAAGAAAATGACAATTTTCTATTGCTCCATCTACGCACTGAGCTCTGATTTTACAGACAAATATAAGATAATGAGATATTCTTATTATCTAAAATTCAACCCATTGCAATCAACTGTGTTTTTAAAGCATAAAACCAGCTACTTCATATATATACAAATAAACTTGAAAATGCAATTTCTCCTATATGTTATAGTATGCAGCTTGTATAACAAGTCATGGACACTACATTAATATCAACACCTTGTCACAGTGGACTGTCCCTTTAAGGACTAACCATTCATCACGTAAATCTCATATGTATATCCCAACCATAATTTAGGCTGCTTGTATGATTTACCACACAAATTTCACCTCTGTACTGTAGCATGACCTGCAGATTAATTTACTTGCAACAAAAACGGACGCACTTTTAAATAAACTTTCAATTACAGCTTATAACTATATGTCATTGGGTGCACCAACTCTGTGCACAGACCTTACAAATACAACATACGTTAACCCATTAATCATACCAGAAACAGTTTCATATTTACCAGAGCGTGACAAAAAATCACACACACCCTCACACTTTCAAAGCCACTTTCAAAGCCGTTACTTCACTTGCAAAAACAATATCATATCTTTACATGCCGAAAAACAATTATCACTTAAAACTAAAACTGCATATGAATACCACATACTTAAAACATGCTGGTGACTTTAAAATACAGGTTTATAAAATAACATTACAAGATATCTTCTAAAAACGTCTGATTTCCCAGCAGGGAAACAGAAAGAAACATTTTTACAGCAATACAGACAAGCTCATTTCATCTCGCATACCAGAGATTCACTCCCTTTTTTCCTTTCTCAGAAAAGCATCTATTTCATAGCGTACGACATACATATATATACATATAAAAAACACTAGATTAACTTTTCACCACGTCCAAAATGTATTTTTTTTTCCGAAACCGCGCAAAATGGCCATTTTTGCACGGCTTGGGACAATCATTTTCAAATAATACATTCTGTTTTTGGTTCAAAGCAAATCTGTTACACGCATACCACAGTGAGAACCTACAGACCATCACACATTATGCATCTCAATATACAAATTTTCCTTACTGCAAACAAACAAAAAAAGTCTTACAAACAGAGCTGCTGTACCAGTTTCTTCTCTCCTTTTTTTTTTTTTTTTTTAAATCTATGTGCGCGGCTTCTTTGCCTGCTACATTCTTTAAAACAGAGATTTCTCTATTTATCACACAGCAGTACTCACTGACAGTGTTTTAAAAATATTTCTGTCTTTTGCAGAAACTATTAACTCTTCTTTTCTTTTACCTTTTACATGTAATTTTCTCTGTGCAATCTTATCTATAAGCAGTTCCCATTTCTCAACACAATAATAGCCGCAATAATAACATGCATAGCCACTTAATATTTTCTATGCACAGCATCAAAAAACACAAACAAAACAAAGCAAAGCAAGCATCAGATATCAACATGAGCTTCAGGTGGGTAACAAAACTCTATTATGGGAATAAATATGGGAAACTTTAACATACGTGAGACTCACTCACTGCCACCTTTGCCCGGGGGAGCTTATCTTAAAATATCCTCCCGTCAACTGGCATTCATATATTTCTTGCGCGCTTATCACAGACAGGACTCACAATACCTGTCGTATCCCAGCACAGGACTCTACACCTGTCTGGAGGGGTATCACAACTGCCCGCAGGACTATAACCTCCGCAAACCTGTGCTTCAACCACAGGAACCCCTTTAACCCTTTATCATATATTATCAACACCTATTACCAGACTAAATTTAGGTTCAGATTCACAGAAGGAAAGCATGGTAAAAGCACTCATACTTACTCACTGTGAATCCCACAAACTGACGCCAAAATTGTTAGGTGTCCTCCCAGGGGGGTAAGTGTCAGGTCAGGCCGAAGGCACGGGGCCAGTGTACCACCTGAGGCATATGTAGATTATCTGATAAGGGCCCCTTAGAATGACTCAGACCACGCAGCATTATGATCGAAAGCCAATTCTGTTTATTGCACAGTGCAAGCCTTTCTTATAACAGCATACAGGGTTATGGGGATGACACGTTAGGACCGCGTCATCTTACACAGTTATACAGAGTTACACACAGTGTGATTCTGGAAATTCACTAGCTCATAAACAATATTCTATAGTCATAATAAACCATGCATCTGCAGAGACACCAAGGTCACTGGACCATCTTATTGATAGAACATTCTTCTGGGCGTGCGGCCAGGGACTTTCTACAAGGCTAACCGGCTAAGGAAACTATCATAACATGCACATAGTTCTCGCTACATAATAACCCAGTATAATAAAAGTCTAATCATTACAAAATGGATACTAATCATCACAAGATGGCTGCGAGGAACAAGATGGCTGCCATCAGGTTCATATTACCCCTAACAGAGACCAATCCTGAATTGATTTCTAAGGGAAATCTGATTCCAACCTGAATCTTGCTGCCAAATTTTAAATTCCGAAATGTAATCCTCTACTGCCCTTTTTTGCTGTCTGAGAGACCTTAATTTGTTATCAGCTGTTAGCTGTTTGTGTGGATCCTCATATAAAGAGGAAAGGGCTTTAAAAAAATCATCAATGGAGTTTAGTATAGGATCATTTCGTTCAAATAGGGTATCCGCCCATGCCCTAGGCTCTCCTCTGAGGTAGGATATGACAGTTAATACCTTTATTTTGTCAGTACTAAAAGTTTTAGGTTTCAAAGTGATAAAAAGTATACATGAATTTAGAAACTGCCTGAAAAGTTTTCGGTCTCCAGAAAATTTTTCTGGAGGACTTACAGGTGGTTCATTAATCATTTCTGTTTGGGGTTGTATGGGTTTTAAACTATCTTGTATAATTTTTCTAAGTGTCTGATTCTCTACCTGCAACTCCCTAAGACCAACATTTAACTGATCTACTTTTTGATCTAATGTTGCAACATAATTGGAGAGTTTAATAGGATCCATCACTATGGTCTTTTTCTTTAGGCTTGGTATTTCTGTAACAACCCAAATAATTAATCTGAAATTGCAATATGTACAAGTGCCTTTATCAAATATTATGCTTGAATAAAACTTTATATCAAAATATGGTGTTTGTCCCTTTAATTCACTACCACTATTAATCTGTAAAACAATGGCAATGAAAATAAGGAGTTTAATATCTTGAGTCAGAGTAAAGGATAACATATGCTTAGTGTTAGCCTTTGTGTCTCTGATCTCATTAGGCAGACTAAATAAGTATGGCAGAAACATGAGTCTTTACACAAGCAGATAAATGAAAAATATAAATGGTCTGTAAGCTCACCGAGTACCAGTGGAAGTGCAGGGTCCGGTGTGCTGAAATACTGTTTTATACAGCAGGAGATAGATGGTAGTGAGCTCTCTGTAGGAACTGAGCTGAACGATCCGGTTCAATAGGCTGAACGAACTCGGCGTCAGCGTGGAGGCAGTGTGAAAGTTGGAGCGGTTCCGATGCAGGAGGAATTGGAGTCTTGCCAGGAATCTGAGTTGCGGAGTAGCGGAACAGCTAAGTTGCCAAAGGTACTAGCGGAGAGGCAAAGGTTTCTCAAGCAGGCAGCAGCAAGTAGCAGGAAGGTAACTGAAACTTGTTCAGTAAGTGTCACAAGTATGAGAGAGGGCTGAGTATTGACAGGAGTCAACCAGCTAATACCAAGCAATGAAGCTATAGGCTTCATTGCTTTTAAAGGTAGAAAGAAAACGAAAATGAGGCTAAAGCAGAATCCACACCTTAAAGAGACAGTACTGTGACACAATGTAATTACTGATGGAAAGATACAGTGGCAGCACCTGAACCAGGTGGTTAATAGGGTAACACTGTTACAAAACACCTGATATGGGAAGGTAGTGGGGATAAATATTCCACCCTATTAAATAATCCGCAAGTAAGGATGATTTTTTTATAATAAGGATATAGAGTGGCAACACCACATGAAACATGGGATGGTTAATTACGCAGGTTACTGTGATAATCAGATTTATATTTAGCCCCATCCAACTCCACACTGGGACTACTGTATTAATACTATCATTAGTTAAAATCTATGGGACACAATTCGTCAGCCTGCGGTAATTATATAGGTCCCCGTGAGTAATGTGTACAGTTGGAATCCATGGGAAAAATGTAATATACATTAGTTAACCTGCTATATTGCATGTATCAGCGTCCCAGAGGGGGTAAGTCATAACCTAAATAGTATGCATTATAATTCTAGGCGACACAATTAGTCAGCCATTAAGTATTTTCTATTGTATATAAGGGATAAGTAAAAAGTATATATATTTTTCCGCACCTAATATTCCACTATTGCAGATTAAAAATGGAGACTAAACTTCCCCGCTCCCCTAACATGTTTCGCCTTTCGGCTTTATCAAAGGTGGGACGGTCGCCTTCTTACTGGTAATTTATAGGCTATTCCGTGTGTGACATCACAGCATGTCTGTTTGCTGATTGGTTCATAGCTGTCAGGGTGCCAGGAATCAGACTGAGACAAGAAGTGCAAAAATAATCACACCTTTATTAATAGTAAAAAATAATAAAAAGTCCACAAGTCAAATAACAAGCCAGGAATCAAAACCAGAACTGGTAGTCAGATGAGCCGAGTCAGGAGCCAAAGCGAATAGTCAGACGAGCCAGAATCAGGAACAAGGAGAACAGCAGAGTCAGGAACAAGCCAGGGATCAGGAACCAGGAGGGACGTCAGAAAGCCAGGTAATACACAGGAGCTCTCACAAACAGGTCTGAGACAGACAACGCAAGGGCAAAGCATACTGAACAGAGGCCCTTTAAATAATAAGTGATGACATCAAAATTCTGAGACTGCATTCTGTCTCACACGGATGATGACACCAGTCTGGCCATAAAAGGAAGTGCAGGAAATGAGCAGCATCACACAGTATGCACCAGGGTCAGCAAGAGAGGTGAGTATGGCTGCCAGCAGCACATGGCAAACAGATAAGGGAAAAAAACCCTGACAGTGCCCTCCCCTCAACGACCCCTCCCCTGCGGGAGGACAAAAGGCTTATTGGGGAAACGGGCATGGAAGGCACAGAGGAGGGCGGGAGCATGAACATCAGAGGAGGGAACCTATGAACGCTCCTCCGGACCGTAGCCCCTCCAGTGAACCAAATACTGTAAGCGGCCCCTGGATATACGAGAGTCAATAATGCTGCTGACCTCATACTCCTCGTGGTTGTCAACAAAGATAGGGCGGGGACGAGGCAACACAGTGGTAAACCAATGGTTTCAAGAGGGAGACATGAAAAACTTTGGAGATGCGCATTGCAGGAGGAAGGTCAAGAGCGTAGGCAACAGGACTGACCCATCAGAGTATTCGAAAAGAACCAACATAATGGGGAGCCAGTTTATTGGAAGGCCCACGAAGGTTCAAGTTGCGGGAGGACAGCCAAACTCTCACCAACCTGGTAGGAAGGCACGGGCAGACGCCTACGATCAGCCTGGAACTTTTGGCAATGTATAGAACGATGAAGCCAATCCTGAATCTGCACCCACGTGGAACGGAGTTGCCGGAGATGCTCCTCCAAAGCCGGAATACCCTGAGACATGAATGAATCAGGCAACCAGGATGGTTGAAACCCATAATTCGCCATGAACGGGGATAAATTGGAGGAAGCATTAATAGCACTATTATGAGCAAACTCAGCCCAAGGTAACAGTTCAGACCAATTATTGTGGTGATCTGAGACATAGCAATGGAGGAACTGTTCCAGAGCTTGATTAGATGGTTCTGAATCCCCATTGGATTGAGGGTGATATGCCGAGGAGAAGGAAAGCTGGATACCCATTTGAGCACAAAAGGAATGGCAAAATCTGGAGACAAACTGGCTACCCTGGTTCGACACTATCTCCTTGGGTAAACCATGTAAATGGAAGACCTCCCGGGCAAAAATTGAAGCAAGCTTCTGAGCGGTAGGCAACTTCTTCAAGGGAATGCAATGTGACATTTTAGAAAAACAGTCATCCACCATAAGGATAACAGTATAGCCATTGGAAACAGGGAGCTCGACAATGAAGTCCATAGAAAGATGTGTCCATGGACGCTCACCATTAGCAATAGGTTGAAGAAGACCCACAGGAAGACGTCGAGGAGTCTTATTCTGTGAACAAACTGAGCAGGAGGCAACATACGCAGCAACATCAGAACGAAGAACTGGCCACAAGAATTGTCGAGTGACAGACCAAATCATTTGGTTCTTGCCTGGGTGACCTGCGGTTTTAGGATAGTTATAAGTGTGCAAAAGTTTAGTTCGAAGACTCTCAGGAACAAAACACTTACCACTAGGTTTCTCAGGAGGTGCATTTGTTTGTGCAGCCAGGATCTCCTCCCCCAGGGGAGAAGTCAAATTAGTACGTATGGTAGCCAAAATATGGTCAGGAGGTATAACTGGAGTAGGTACAGACTCCTCCCTGGACAGAGGCCGAAAATTGTCGAGCGAGGGCATCAGACCTAACATTCTTACTACCAGGCAGGTAGGAGACCACATAATTAAACCGAGACAAAAATAGCGCCCATCTGGCCTGTTGGGGCGACAAACGTTTTGCTTCAGATAGATAAGTTAAATTCTTGTGGTCAATAAGAATGAGCACTGGCACGCTAGTACCCTCAAGAAGATGCCTCCATTCCTTGAGTGACAAAATTATGGCCAGTAATTCCCTGTCGCTAAATTCATAATTGCACTCTGCTGGAGACAATTTCTTAGAGAAGAAACCACACGGATGCAAGGAACCGTCAGGGCGTTGATACAAGAGGGCACCTACTCCAGTCTTAGATGCATCGACCTCAAGAACAAAACGCAGGACAGGGTAAGGATGAGCCAGAACTGGAGCGGCAGCAAAGGCAGTCTTAAGACTATCAAAGGCCTTAATGGCAGTAGGTGACCAATGGAGTGGATCATTCTCTTTACGGGTCATGTCTGTGATAGGTTTGACCAAGGAAATTTTTTTTTTAATAAACTTTCTATAGTAATTTGCGAACCCCAAAAAACCTTGAATAGACCGATGACCAACTGGGCGAGGCCACTGCAGAACTGCAGATAACTTGTCAGGATCCATGGAGAACCCTCCAATGGAGATAACATAACCTAGGAAGGTTACTTGAGTCTGATGGAACTCACATTTCTCGAGTTTACAAAACAGGCGGTTTTCACATAGTCTCTGAAGAACCTGTGTAACATCAGAACGATGAGCCTCAGGTGTGGGTGAGTGTATGAGGATGTTGTCTAAGTACGCCACAACACACTGTTGTCTCGTAGGACATCATTAATAAATTCCTGGAAAACAGCAGGAGCATTACATAGGCCAAAGGGCATTACAAGATACTCATAATGCCCGCTCTTGGTGTTAAATGCTGTTTTCCATTCATGGCCCTCCTTGATCCTAACGAGATTGTACGCTCCTCTCAAATCAAGTTTAGTAAAGACCGTAGCTCCCTTGAGGCGTTCAAAGAGTTCTGTAATGAGCGGAATAGGGTAAGCATTCTTAATGGTAAGACGATTAAGACCCCTATAATCGATGCATGGTCTTAACACGCCACCCTTTATCTTCACAAAAAAGAAGCCATCCCCTGCAGGAGAGCAGGATTTGTGGATGATCCCCCGTGACAGAGCATCGGCAACATACTCCTCCATAGCACAATTCTCCGCAACAGACAGAGGGTAAACCTGGTCCCGAGGAGGAATGGCTCCGGGTTGCAGGTCTATGGCACAATCTTAAGACCAGTGAGGAGGCAACGTACCACCACGCACCTTGTCAAAAACGTCTAGGAACTCTCGGTACTCCTCTGGCAATTGAGATACCGAAGACGTGCACAAGACTTTAACTGGTTTCCAAAGACAAGTGGAAATACATTGCGGAGACCATGACAAAATTTCGAACCTGCGCCAGTCGAGACTGGGATTGTGCTTTTGGAGCCAGGGATAACCCAGAATAACCGGAAAATGTGGAGAGTTTATCACCTGGAACTGGAGGGTTTCAAAATGGAGAGCCCCAACAGCCATGGATAACGGAGCAGTTTCGTGAGTAATGAGTGCGGGCTGAAGGGGCCTGCCATCAATGGCCTCAATAGCAAGCGGAATGGACCGAGGCAAAACAGGAATGGAGTGCTTTGATACAAAAGCACTGTCAATGAAATAGCCCGCAGCACCGGAGTCAACAAGAGCCTGGGTGACTATGGAGGAGTCCACCCAGGAAAGGACAACCGTGAAAAAAGGTTTCTCCTTTAGCGGTTCCGGGGACGAGAATAAACCATCCAAGGTCTGCCCCTGACAGGACCTTAGGTGTGAGCGTTTCCCGACCATGTAGGACAAGACTTCAAAAGGTGACCCTGTAACGCACAATAGAGGCAGAGCCCCTCCCTCCTCCTAAAGGCCCTCTCCACCGTGGAGAGACGCGTGAATCCCAACTGCATCGGCTCAGCAGTACCTGGTGCCTGGTGTCTCGGGACCAGAAGGCATGGGAGGAGAGGGAGGCATGGGTGGGAACGAACACTTAGGAGACAACGAAACAGGAGGCTTCTGCAATCGCTCCTTGAAAGAGGACCTCTCACTTAGTCTGATGTCAATTAGGATCAAAAAAGACACCAATGCCTTGAGATCTTCTGGTAAATCTCTGGCAGCAACTTCGTCTTTAATCACATCAGAGAGCCTATGAAAGAAGGCGGCAACAAGGGCTTCATTGTTCCAACCTACCTCTGCGGCAAGCATACGGAACTCAATGGCATACTGAGCAACAGATCTTGTACATTGCTGAATGGACATGAGTCGTTTAGCAGCAGCGGAGGAGCGAGCTGGAACATCAAATACCCTTCGAAAGGAGGCCACAAATTCAGGGTAATTTGAAATCACAGGTTTATTAGTCTCCCACAAGGGATTAGCCCAGACAAGAGCTGTGTCAGAGAGTAACGAGATGAGAAATCCAACCTTAGCTCTGTCAGAGGGAAACGCCTGAGGTAACATCTCAAAGTAAATGCCCACCTGGTTCAAAAACCCTCTGCACTGATTAGGATCGCCTCCATATCGCTGAGGTAAAGGTGCAGAACTGGACATGCTCCTGGTAGGACTAGGTGCAGCATCGAAAACAGGAGAAGCCATAACTTGCGGGACACTTTGGGACAAATGTGCAGTGCGAGTCAGCAGGGTTTGCAGGGCTAGTGCAAATTGATCCAAGCAGTGATCCTTCCTGTTCAACCATTCTGGAAATTATGACAGGTAAAGGTGGATTATTAGCACCATCAGGATCATGGCCCTTGCATAATGTCAGGGTGCCAGGAATTAGACTGAGATAAGAAGTGCAAAAATAATCACACCTTTATTAATAGCAAAAAATAATAAAAAGTCCACAAGTCAAATAACAAGCCAGGAATCAAAACCAGAACTGGTAGTCAGACAAGCCGAGTCAGGAGCCAAAGCGAATAGTTAGACAAGCCGGAATCAGGAACAAGGAGAACAGCAGAGTCAGGAACAAACCAGGCATCAGGAACCAGGAGGGACGTCAGACAGCCAGGTAATACACAGGAGCTCTCACAAACAGGTCTGAGACAACGCAAGGGCAAAGCATACTGAACAGAGGCCCTTTAAATAATAAGTGATGACATCACAATTCTGAGACTGCATCCTGTCTCACACGGATGATGACACCAGTCTGGCCATAAAAGGAAGTGCAGGAGATGAGCAGCATCACACAGTATGCACCAGGGTCAGCAAGAGAGGTGAGTAAAATGGCTGCCAGCAGCACATGGCAAACAGATCAGGGAAAAACCCCTGACAATAGCGGAGCGGTTGCTGATAGGTTCGCAAGAGGGGCGTAAATGCCGGAACACAACATGCTGTGTATATGACGGGCATGTTTGCAATGTTGCCTAGCATATTCGTTTGTTTTGCTATTGTAAAATTAGAGGGTTAATTGCAATATTTATATAGACAAAGTATACGGTTGTAAAATCCGAAATATTATCCAATGGGAGGCATTGATGTTATTTTGTATTAAAAGCGAATATATCATAAATGGGTAAACATAATTTCCAAGTGGCCCAAATGTTGTTTTTACATGATCAGATGGGCAACTAACGAATATGTAATAATAACCTGTGGGTTGCTAGGCAACATTGCAAACATGCCCGTCATATACACAGCATGTTGTGTTCCGGCATTTATGCCCCTCTTGTGAACCTATCAGCAACCGCTCCGCTATGAACCAATCAGCATACAGACACGCTGTGATGTCACACGCTGATCAGCGTTTAAATTACCGGTAAGAAGGCGGCCGCCCCACCTTTGATAAAGGCGAAACATGTCAGGGGGAGCGGGGATGTTTAGTCTCCATTTTTAATCTGCAATAGTGGAATATTAGGTGCAGAAAAAATATATATACTTTTTACTCATCCCTTATATACAATAGACAATGCTTAATGACTGACAAATTGTGTCGCCTAGAATTATAATGCATACTATTCAGGTTATGACTTACACCCTATGGGATGCTGATAAGTGCAATATAGCAGGTTAACTAATGTATATTACAGACATTTTTCCCACGGATTCCAACTGTACTAATTACTCACTGGGGCCTATATAATTACCACCGGCTGACGAATTGTGTTGCCTAGATTTCAACTAACTATAGTATTAATACAGTAGTCCCAGTGTGGAGTTGGATGGGGCTAAATATAAATCTGATTATCACAATAACCTGCGTAATTAACCGTCCCCTGTTTCATGTGGTGTTGCCACCCTATATCCTTATAACAATAATCATCCTTACTTATGGATTATTTAATAGGGTAGAATATTTATCCTCACTACCTTCCCATATCAGGTGTTTTGTAACAGTGTTACCCTATTAACCACCTCGTTCAGGTGCTGCCACTGTATCTTTCCATCAGTAATTACATTGTAACACTCACACTGATTATTGCTCAGTAAGGGTTTCTATTACCTGGGGATACAGTAATTTTTACTCACCCTATACCAATATTACCACCTTTGATAAAGCCGAAAGGCGAAACATGTTAGGGGAGCGGGGAAGTTTAGTCTCCATTTTTTATCTGCAATAGTGGAATATTAGGTGCGGAAAAATATATATACTTTTTACTTATCCCTTATATACAATAGAAAATACTTAATGGCTGACTAATTGTGTCGCCTAGAATTATAATGCATACTATTTAGGTTATGACTTACCCCCTCTGGGACGCTGATACATGCAATATAGCAGGTTAACTAATGTATATTACATTTTTCCCACGGATTCCAACTGTACACATTACTCACGGGGACCTATATAATTACCGCAGGCTGACGAATTGTGTCCCATAGATTTTAACTAATGATAGTATTAATACAGTAGTCCCAGTGTGGAGTTGGATGGGGCTAAATATAAATCTGATTATCACAGTAACCTGCGTAATTAACCATCCCATGTTTCATGTGGTGTTGCCACTCTATATCCTTATTATAAAAAAAATCATCCTTACTTGCGGATTATTTAATAGGGTGGAATATTTATCCTCACTACCTTCCCATATCAGGTGTATTGTAACAGTGTTACCCTACTATCCACCTGATTCAGGTGCTGACACTGTATCTTTCCATCAGTAATTACATTGTAACACTCACCTTACACTGATTATTGCTCAGTAGGGGTTTCTATTACCTGGGAATTCAGTAATTTGTACTCACCCTGTACCAATATTACCACTTTGTGTTTTTATTATTGTAATTCTTTTTTATTGATTATTAAAAGTTAAGTTTTAACCCCTTCCTCCGGGGGATGCCCATTTCTAACCACTGTTTATTATATATCCACTAATTAAGAACCTATATTTATATAGTGTTGTCGAGTGCTATTAATGTGCATACTTTTCCGGTGTTCTCATTGGAATTTTCAGTAACTATTTCTCTTTTTGTGTATAGCACCCCTTCCCCTATAATATATTATTGATGAGTATACTTCACAAAAAATTATAGATTAACAATGATATAGGAACAACACTTGTAGTGCCATTGTTTTTATTCTCTTTTCAATAAAGTTACTCTAATACTGTTGATACAACAGTTTCTTTATATGATAGAGCACACTCAATCTAGTACTATATACCAGTGGAGATTAATTTAGCATTCAAAATTTGAAACGGCTGATATTCTCGGTAAAGACTGTTCAGAAAGACAAACTAATTTGGATAACATGTTCAAAAATAATAAAACAGAGGAATCAATTTCGGTTATGTATTTAGAATCCACACTTAAAGAAGTACATAAAAATATGTTCAAGCAAGAAAAGGTCTGATGGGATCAAAAATTCTTTGATAAATATATAGAACAGAAGTTGATACCCAGGGGCTTAAGAATTCAATTGTTCCCTGCCTTTGAATTTGAAAATCATACATTAACAGAGGAATGGGAAACGGCCCTATCTGAATGCTCAGTAAAACTTATGAACATCTTAATTAAACATGATAAAGATAAATATGAAAAATTGGAGAGCATAATCCAGGAACAATATAATCAATTGAAAACCTTTGAAACACACACCAACTTTGAGAAGCTATATAAAAACTATCAAAAAGAACTTGATCAGTTATCAAAGAACCCAGAGACATGAAACAAGGTAAATTACTTAGAGATATTCATGACTATAAAGAGAAAAAAATATACAAATAGAGGAGAACAAACTTATATAAAAACACCTCTAGAGGTATGGAATTGCCCCAGGCTAGCCAGGTTTTGGGGTTGACCCACTTTTGGCTGAGATCTATGGGAATTCCATTGGAGAGACTCACTCCACAGACACTTATCTTCTTAGACTGCCAAAACACAAACGAGACGAACACAATTTTTGTACACAATGTAATCTTACAGGCAAGGAAAGTCATTCTTAAGAATTGGCTAGCTCAGAGAGCCCCGACACTAAAGCAGCTAAAAAGAGAAATCCACCAGCAATTGCTTTATGAACAGGCAGACACATTGGGAGACACCCAAGGACGTACAAAATGATTTATGGCCAAGTGGGAGATCTACCTACATACATTAGACCAGACACAACAAGTACAAATACTCTATCCAATTCCCAATACAAACTATCTTTTAGAGGCACAGCTGCGAGGAGAGTGGCAATTGGACTTTGAGAGTTACACTACGTACTCGAGGAGAGGGACTTAGATAGATCAAAGTGCAAAACAGTGACACCCCGGGGTAGGTGGAGTGAGTAGATTCAGGCAGAGAGGTAGAGGGAAGGAAGGTTGATAAGGAAAAAAAGGAGGTCATGCAGGGACAAAGCTTAATAACAATTTGTTATCTTACGTTGCTGTTAACTTCTTTTACCCTTTGAGTTTATCATCTCTCTTGCATACAATGAGGTCACATAAAGTAACTAGGTAAACAACCTATATAGTTTGTTTCTGTATTCATGGTGTTATGAGTTGTTGTATGACCTTTGAATAAATAAAGTTATATAAAAAAACACCTCTAGATCCTCACAGGCTAATATGTCCGATACGAATGGGGATGATAATGAGAGTAATGAAACTGGTATAACTACTACCAATCCCTCTACCTCCACTTTCACTTTACCTACTAGAAATAAAAGAAAATCTTTTTTAGACAAAGGTACATCAGAAGAGGTAGAACCTCCAGATGAGGAAAGAAATATAAACAAAAGAACAACCAGATCGAGGGGTCATTCCAGATCCTTTCACAAGGGAGGCCGCTCTCAGAGGAGAGCACCAAGTCCCTGCTCACAGATGAGACTAAAAGGCCTATTTATCAAGCCGTCAACCGCAAATACGCTGGAATTCCGCAGTGTAATTGTGGCAAGCCTGATTCACCTCATTTATCAAAGCCTTCAGACCGGCAAAAGTTGAAATTAGTGACGTAACATACGATCAGCCGGTCTCAATCCAACACAGATCGATGCTTACGTCATTAGATGTTCCGAATACAAATTCGGCACTATCTGACAACTTTTGCCATTTATCAAACTTCTAACAGGTACGCTCGCCACTATTCCGGCCCAGCGTACCTGCTTTTCAATCCGCCACCCTGGAGGCTGCGGATGCCATAGGAATCAATGGGAGTCGGAAAGCAGTGAAAGCTTATGTTCGATGCTGCCAGATATCCCATTGATTTCTATGGTAGAATAAAAGTTACGTTTACACCTAACACCCTAACATAAGCCCAGAGTCTAAACACCCCTAATCCGCCACCCGACACCGCTGCAACCTAAATAATGTTATTAACCCCTATTCTGCCATTCCCGGACCCTGCTGCAAATAAAAAAATATATTAACCCCTATCCCGCCGCTCCCAGAGCCCACCGCAACTCTAATAAAGTTATTAACCCCTATCCCGCTGCTTCCGGTGCCCATCGCAACTAAATAAATGTATTAACCCCTAAACCCCTGGCCTCCCACATCACTACCACTAACTAAACCTATTAACCCCCTAAACTGCCAGCCCCCCCACATCGCCATAAACTAAATTAACCTATTAACCCCTAAACCGAACAACCCGCTAACTTTATATTATATTTACCTCATCGCTAATCTTTTAATAAATTTAAACTTACCTTTAGAATTAAAATAAACTATATTAAACTACTAATTAACCTACCCTAACTATTATACTAAAATTACATTAAACTATATTAAACTATTAAATAACCTACCCTATTATACTATAATATATTATTTTTTTTCACCTTAATTCCTATTGGCTGATAGAATTCTATCAGCCAATTGGAATGTAAGGGACGCCATCTGGATTACGTCATTTATGTTTAAATATTTTTTATTAAAGTTTGCAAAGATTTATGAAGTACATTTACATAAAAATTTGCCAATTACGTTTTCAAACAAATTGAAAATAAAACACATTGTCATAACAAATAAAGTTTCGAACTTGACACTATAAATTTATATTGAAAAAAAGGGGGGGATATAACATGGGTAAAGGTGACAACATATCCAGCAACAGCTGGATAAGCTTATCATGGTAGTGCTTTTGAATCTAAGTGTGTAATGCATGTTGATCAAGGTATGGTACTCCTTTTGGGTAGATCCCGGTCTGAAGCATCCCCATTTATCCAATAGAACCAGATCTGATGAAATGTGTCCTTGTTGTCTAGGATCCCAGATGCCAATTCGTACATATTGTATGTGTATTGTATCTTTTTTTTTTTTTTTTTTTAATTCTTTTATTGTTTTTTTTTTCTTTCAGACATATAACATAAGAACAAACGAAAATACACAAAAAAAAACAAAACAAGAAATACATACATATTATACACAATATAGATATTTATGCTCTTCTGCATAAGAGAAGCAAGAATTGAAGTTGCATACCTGGACTGGTAATTCAAAAAGAGAAAAATATAATTAGCGTACAGATCAAACATATTCCTAGATCTGTTGACCAAAACCTCCATTCTTTTTTCTAAATATATCTTCTATTCAGAACCAATTAGTCTATTATACAGAAAACAGAAGAAACAGCGCCATTTAGGATTTTGGAAACTGAGTCTCGAAAACCAAAACATAATTCAAATACCATACGGACACTTTTAGATCCATTAGATGCTATTAAGACATATTTACCATGAGTACATG
Source organism: Bombina bombina (assembly GCF_027579735.1). Classification (NCBI taxonomy): domain Eukaryota; kingdom Metazoa; phylum Chordata; class Amphibia; order Anura; family Bombinatoridae; genus Bombina; species Bombina bombina. The sequence continues at coordinate 238,096,135 of NC_069501.1, read as the reverse complement.
CCGTATGTATAAAGACTAAACATTAATATTCATATATATGTATGTGCACCTACACTTATCTACACATATACGTAATAATGGGGAGAAAAAAAAAAAAAACTATCGTGACATCGATCTTTCAGTTACATCATCTGAGTACCTCATCTCATATATACAGAGAGCCCTGATTGCTGTGTGTAGAATCCAAACAGCTTTTTTAATCCATAGTACTTGCCCAGCTAATGGCGATAATCTTATTATCCTATTCTTCCTTCCCTGCCTTCCCTTCTCTCCTAAATAAAATTTATTACTTTTCCTTTGAACTAAAGGAAAGAGAGAGAAAAAAAAAAAAAAAAAGGAAAAAAATTGTATAAACTTGTATATAAATATATACATACCTGGCTATTCCCCTCCTCTTCCCCCCCCCCCCGCCGACGAACCCCTCGACAATCCCCTCCATATCACTCAATCCAGTTATGTGGAAATACATTTAATAGAGTTAGTTCCCCAAAGCTCGTTGATAACAAGAAAGGGGAGAGAATCAATTTTTGCAATGAGGTTGGAAATGATAATATCACAGGGGACCATCTCCATAAAAATGTCTTAATTTTATCCTCAGCATATAGGTGGTATGATTCAAAAACGATTTGATCTTGCAAGACTTTAAACACCATGGCGAGACCTGGCACATGTCTGTCCTTCCAATTTTTAAGTATGCAATATCTAACTGCCAAAATAATTGTATTTAAACTATTCATGGTACTGTTGTTCAGAACATCTTTTGATCGGAAGAGAAAAACAATATCTTCCGCAGAAAGACCTATTGTAACTTTATATAACTTATTAAACCAGAAGAGGATTTTTAACCAAAGTTGCCGAACCTTAGGACATGTCCAAAACATGTGGAGAATATCCGCCCTGCCATGTGCACATTGCGGGCATATATTAACCAGAGAAGGATACATCTTGGATATTCTCCATGGTGAAAGATAGAAATTATTAATCAATTTCATATGTGATTCAAACCAAGAAACTGGTACTTTACATTTACTCATTGTATCAAAACTCTGAATGAATGTTTCATGTTCTATTGAAGTGATCATTGAGACCCATAATTTACATAAATTATCACAAATAAGCTGACTCTGCTTATTGAGAATAATATCATACATCAAAGAGATCGACGAGTCTCCTACAATGAATTTTTGTATACATAACTTAATATCCGCCCAGGCCGTCATAGAATACCCGCGCCACTTCTGAGCTGAAATAAAATGACGAATTTGAAAGTAGGCAAACAAATTTGATCTAGGAATTGCAAATTTACTAAAAATATCTTCAGCTGCTATTATTTGAAAATCTCCATCAAGAAATTGCTTTACATATTGTAATCCTTTTCCAGCCCAGTCTTTAAATACTTTATAATATAATCCCGGGAGAAAACTTGGGTTACCTAGAATAGGTAAATATTCAGAAAAGGAGTACTCCAGATTTAACATAGTACAGAATTTTTGCCAAGCATGTACAACATTTTTAATGGAAATAAGACAACTAAAATTCTGCGGTAATTTCTGTATTTGCATATGTAAAATAGCTTTTAATGAAAATGGAGCAATCAAAAAAGTTTCCAACTCTTCAGAAGATACTATTTTGGATCCAGAAAGCCAATCTATTGCTATTTTAACCATAGTGGCCACATTATAAAGTTGAAGATTGGGCAAAGCTAATCCTGCTACACCTCTCTTTTGCATTAATCTATTGAGCGCGATTCGAGGCTTTTTGTTGTTCCAAATAAATTTAGAGAATAGCCTATTGATTAATTTTAAATCCTTATTTACAATAAATAAGGGGAGGTTCTGCAAAGGGTAAAGCAAACGCGGGAAAATAATAGTTTTAATTAAGTTGACCCGTGCTGTCAAGGAAAGTGGAAATGCTGCCCAAAGTTGTAAATCCGAGCTGATTTTGCGAAATAGTGGCCCATAATTAGCTTTGTACCAAAAGCTAGGATTTTTATGTAGAACTAGGCCTAAGTATTTGATAGCATCAACTTGTTTAAATGGTGTATTTAATACTGTAATTCTAGCCTCATTTAAACATAGTAATTCACTTTTCTCCAAATTTACCCTATAGCCAGAAAAGGAGCTAAACATTTTTAGGGTTTGTACGACAGCCGGAATTGAGTTTTGTATATTAACCAAGAATAGTAACACATCATCTGCATACAATAATATTTTTAGAGGCTGTGTACCTATCGGTACTCCTAATAATATCTCTCTAAATCGTATTGCTAACGGTTCCAGGGCGATATTAAAAAGCAATGGAGACAAGGGGCACCCTTGTCTCGTACCTCTCTGTAATATTATTTTAGGGGATAATTTTCCATTAATCAATATAAATGAAATAGGATTATGATATAACCTTTGGATAAATTGTACAAATTCTCCTCTGAAACCAAATTCCTCTAGTGCCCGAAATAAATACTCCCAAACGATAGAATCAAACGCTTTGACAGCGTCTAGAGAAAGGATAGCAATATCCTGCCAAAGAGGCTCCTTCTTACACTGATCTGTATTCCAAACATAGTCTAAAAGATTGATCAATTTACGAATGTTTTTTGTTGGATTTCTAGCTACCATGAATCCGGTTTGATATGGATGAATGATTTTATACAAACACAAGGATAATCTGGCTGCAATAATAGACATTAATATTTTGTAATCTATGTTTAGAACTGAAATTGGCTTGTAAGAGGCCGGATCTTCTGCATTCTTATCTTTCTTTAAAATAAGAGATATATTTGCTGCGGAAAAATAACTAGAAATCGGATTCTGTGTACAAAAATAAGAGTTGAAGAGCTTTTCAAATATCGGGAGAATATCTTCGCCGAGACATCTGTAAAACTCAGCAGGAAATCCATCAGGACCCGCTGCTTTGTTTAACTTGAAATTATCTATCGCTTTACTAATTTCTTGCTTTGAAATCAGCGCATTAATTATGGTTAGATCATCACCAGATATTTTAGGAACCTTTATCATATTCCAAAACATATCATGCTTACTATTGTCTATTTTGATTCTGGAATAGAGCTGTTGATAGTAGGTATGAAAAGTTTCTACAATTCCTTCGGTATCAGTAACCCTACCTTTATCCGTATGAATAGAAAGGATGAGATTTCTCTTTTTCCTTGCTTTAGTCAGACCCGCTAAATATTTAGCTGAACAACCATGTACCCCTCTAAAGTGAAGGTTAATTTTGGTTTCTTCTTCTATAGATTTTTGTTTTAAAAAGAGATCTCTCTCCTTTCTACTATCTCTATACTTTCCCCAATTGACCGCTATAGGATTTGAGCAATATTTTTTATAAGAGTTCCTGACTTGATTAATAATTTGCATTTCTCGTGCTCTGCTTTTTTTCTTTCCTATGCTGATGTATGATTGAATCTCTCCCCGCAGAACCGCTTTAAAAGCTTGCCAGAAAATTTCTGGTTTATTAAAATAATTTGCATTCTCATTATTATAATGCAGCCAGGATATTTTTAAGAAATTAACAAATTTATGATTAGTATAAAGATAACGGGGAAAAACAAAACCCAATATTTTACTCCTTTCTGTATTACCATAGGGAAATGATACTGAAATAATAGCGTGATCAGAGACACAGATGTCCCCTACCTCACTCACTAATTTCTGCGTAAGTAACCTTTCTGAAATTAAAAAAAAAATCTATTCTGGAGAAAGTACGGTGTGGTTTTGACTCACATGAAAATTATATTATATCTGGGTTTTTAAATCGCCATACATCCACTAATTTCAAACTTGTACAAAAATGTCTCAAAAATTTAGCATTCCTGTTATGAACCAATCTATTTTTTTTTGAACATCTGTCCAAATCTGGCCATAAAGTAGCATTAAAATCCCCCCCCCCCCCAGTATCAAATTCTCCGAGATAAACGGAAAAAGTTTTAACTTAATTTTTTCCCAGAAATCAACCGAAAACTCATTTGGAGCATACACATTACATATCACTAATTTTGTGTTCTTTAATTGAATCTGGATAAGGATATATCTGGCTGCCGGATCTATTTCTACTTTGATTATATTGTAATCTAACTCTTTTTGAAAAAGAATAACTAACCCACATTTTCTAAATGTCCCTGAAGTAGAGACAACTTCCCCAACCCACTTTATCCTTAGTTTCGCTGCTTCTAACTCATTAAGATGGGTCTCCTGTAGGAGAACCATATCTGGTTTATGAGCTGCTAATGTTTTAATGACTAGTTTGCGCTTAGCTGGGGAAGTTATCCCTCCTACGTTCCACAATAAAATTTTAATTCCTGTACTCATCTAGCCAAGAAATAATGTTTCCCAATATCTGGGGGGGTCAAGTGAAAGTACCCTCGGGGCGACGGACAATAGGAGGGAGGAAAAGAGGGAAAAGAGGAAGAAGAAAGGAAAAAAAAAACAAAAAACGAAACATAGAACAAAATAAAAATACCAACTCCACTACTTCTGTCTAACATACTGCGCATTATTAATGAGACTGTCACGATATATAATATCTCTGATCTTTGTATACCTTAGTTACCCTGTCTCAATAAATTTTTTAACCTCTGCCACTTTATCAAAAACATATCTGACTCCTTTGTCTTCCACGATTATACGTGCTGGATAGATCAAACGTGCCTTTACCCCTTTGTTTATCAATTGCGTGCAATAGGGAGCCATTAATTTTCTCTTGGAGGAAGTCTCAAATGAAAAATCTTGAAATAACAAGATCCTACTCTGCCCAAAGATGGGAGGATCTTTTTTTTAAACAATTTCAATATTTCAATCTTATCTGGGAATTTTAACAACTTAAAAATGCAAATTCTGTTCTTTGAGACTCCATCCAAGAGAGATCTCTTAGGGCCTACCCTGTGAGCTCGCTCTATCGCAAGCGGTAATAGCTGAGGGGACATCCCTAGTGCTTGTGGTAATGTAATTGAAGTAAATTTCATTAGATCCTCATATTCTGGTAATTCTGGGAGACCCACTATTCTAATGTTATTACGCCTGGAGCGATCCTCAAGATCCTCCAGGCGAATCTGCATATTTTTAATTTTGGTTTCTTGTTTCTGAATTAGATCTTCGTGCGTATGAGTTATATCTTCCTTATCAGAAATTCTAGTTTCGGCTTCAGATAATCTAACAGAGAATTGCCTTACTTCAGAAGATAATGTGGTTAATTCCAAATATATAGTCCCTAACTCTTTCTTAATAGCTTCAAATTGTGGAGAAAACACTTCTGTTAATTGTGTAATTAATGTATGTGAATCAATAGGCATTTTATTAGTCTCCATCGAGCTATCTATACTGGTATCAATTGTTTGTATTGTATCTTATTAATTATTTCAGACCAGGTAGGGACCCCTGTCTTCCAATATTTAGCAATACATGTTCTGGTGACCGTACATAGAATATTGAAAAAGGTATTTAAGTGTTTGTTATATAAGGTGTTGTGATCGTGTAAGAGAGCTTGTTGTATAGTGAAATTGATCTCCTCACCTATCAGGCGACTCATGAAAGAAGCCAATCTCATCCAGATCGCATTGACCCCAGCGTAGTCCCACCACATATGGCGATATGTGCCTACCTCCCCACACCCTCGATAGCAAAGTTTGCTGCCTTGTGTGGGCATATGTGCAGTCTTAACCGGTGTCAGGTACCATCGGAAAAGTGTTTTCATAACGTTTTCTTTTAAGTCTGCACTCAAAAGGCCTCTATCTGCGGTCTGAAATAGGTGTTCCCAGTCCACTAGGCCTTTAGTCATATTCAAGTCCCTTTCCCAGGCTGTCATAACCGAGGATTTGGTCTTAAGTGGACCAGATTGAATAGTCAAGTATAGTCTGGAAATAGTGTGTTTGGAGCGATGGGGGCTATTACAAAGTAGTTCCAAAATAGTAGGGGCTCCCTTCTGAGTGTCTCTGAGAAATGATCTGACTGAGGAGCTGAGTTGGAGGTAAAGATACCAATGTATTTGTATTGGTGCTACTTTCTCTTGCAATTGATTGAAGGAGAGCAACTTCCCGTTATTTAATATGTCTGCAACTCAGTACAGTCCCTTATTCTCCCACTTCTTAAACTGTGGTCTTAGCTCGTCAGGAAAGATATATTGAATTGGGGTGGAAAGAGAGAATCTTGGCATTAGATCGTTGCCCAATATCCCTTTCGACCATATATGCAAGGTAAGCTCTGAAGTGTATGGTGTTGGGTGGGATAAAGTGGATTGTTGAATTTTCCTGTCCCAGAAGATTGAATCTGGTTCACCCCAGCCTCCCATCTCTGCCTCCAATCTGGGCCACAATGCATCTGTTGACTTTTGTAAAAGCATTTTATCCTGTGCTATTCTAGCGGCCTTATAGTATTCTAACAATGCCGGTCCTCCAACCCCTCCGAGTGTTTTGTGTCTATTTATTATAAATTTTGATACTCAGATATAGCAGATTTGCTCCCTCTAATGAAGGAGAGAAGCTCAGTTTGCAACTTTTCTATATCAGGCCTGTTGATCTTTATAGGGAGTGATCGAAATAGATATAAAATTCTAGGTAAAATAGTAATTTTGACAGCTGCAAGTCTCCCTAGCCAGGAAAAGTTGTAACTTTCCCATTTCCATTGAGTGTATGTTTCATCCATTTGAAATCAAAATTGGATTCTAATATTTTTTGAGAGCGTAAGGGAATAGCGATAGGTAGGGCCTCACATTTATCTGTGTTTATCTTATATCCTGATATAATTGAAAATGTGTCTAAAATCCCATAGAGGTTGGGGAGTGAGATAAGTGGCTTGGTGACGGTTAATAGGATGTCGTCTGCAAAGAGCGAAAGCTTATACTCCGAATTTGCTACAGAGACCCCCGAGATATCTGGGTGAGATCTGATTCTGGCTGCTAGTGGTTCTATACAAAGGGCGAATAATAGTGGTGAAAGAGGGCAACCCTGTCTCGTGCCGTTTAGGATTGGAAAATTTTTGGACTTGTATCCAGCTGAGGCTACCTGGGCGAATGGGAGAGAGTATATCGCTTGTAAGGCTGTTATAAATGTACCATCAAACCCCATCCTCCCAAGGGTGGTGAACATATATTTCCAATCAATTCTATCAAACGCCTTCTCCGCATCCAATGACAGGAGCAGAGAAGGCGTTTTTGTCTTATCCAACCATTGCACTAGATTTGTCACCTTTCTGATATTATCCGGAGCCTCCCTATCTTTGATGAATCCCACCTGATCAGGATGCACCAGGTGGGGTATAATTAGTTTAAGGCGATTTTCCAAAATCTTCGTAAAGATCTTCAAATCTTGATTTATAAGGGATATCGGGCGATAATTTTTACAAAGTCTATGGTTTCTGCCAGGTTTAGGTATCACTACAATTTTAGCATATAAGAGTTCCGGGGGATCAGGGTTGCCCTCCATAATATGGTTGCAAAATGTGGTAAGGTGAGGGAGCAGTGTGGATCCAAATAGTTTATAGTATTCCCCTGGAAGCCCGTCAGGGCCCGCCGCCTTCCACTGTTTAAGATCTCGGATCGCCCCCATCACCTCCGCCGCAGATATCTTAGCATTAAGTGTTTCCCTGTGTTCCCTAGATATTGTGTGCAGGGGGGAATGTGCGAAAAATTCTGTCGTGAGAGTTTCTGTTGTTGTGTTATGAATGACTTTGTGTCCGTCGTATAAGTCCCCATAATAGGTTGCAAATGTATCGACTATTTCCTGTGGATGTGAAGTTGAGGTACCCCGAATGGTCTCAATAACTGGGATGGCTGATGCTCTACATCTTTCCCTGATTTTGTAGGCCATAAATTTATCTGGCTTATTCGCGTAAATGAAATACCGAGATTTCAGTTTTTGAGTAGTCCTAGTAGCTTGGGAGTTAAGCATCGACATTAGTAGGTTTTTTTTAGTCTGGAGCATATTTAGGGTGGAGGTCAATTCCGATAGTCTGTGTTGTCTCTCTAGTAAATGTATTTCCCTATAAAGATCTTCTAGTTGATTTCTGTATTTTTTGTTTTGGACCGCTTTTTCTTTGATAAGCAATCCCCGTAGCACTACCTTATGTGCTGCCCATATGTTTATTGGATTTAAAGTGGAGTCAGTGTTGATAGTCCAAAATTCTGTTAATGCTCGTAGAGTGTTTTCGTGTGCCTGAGGGTTTTTAAGATATGTAGGGTCGAACGTCCAAGTTTTGCTACGTGATGGATCTCTTAGTCCGTCTATCTGTAGGGAAACAATGGAATGGTCCGACCATACACAGGCATGTATGTCAGATTTTCATATTAAGGGTTGAAGAATCTGGCTAACATATACATAGTCTAATCTCGCGTATGAGTTGTGTGCAGCTGAATAGAAAGTAGTATCAGTAGTTACTCCATATAATGTATCCCATGTATCTATTAGGGAGTGAGGTGATAAGTGATCTTGAATAGATTTGACTAGTTGATTATGTCGGAGTTGCTTGTTAGTCAAAAAGCTATTAGATGTATGTTTAATCAGGGACATAGTGATATTAAAATCCCCTGCTAAAATTATCTTAGTTTGGGACCATTGTGTTAATAGGTGTGCTATATGTCGAAAGAATGAGTGCTGGTTCTCGTTGGGTGCATAGACATTGCATAGAGTGATCTCAGTGTCTACAATTTGACCCCTGACAATAATACATCTCCCTTCTGGGTCCTCAATGGTAGATACATGTGTGAAATTAATAGAGGAATGAATTAAAATAGAGACTCTCCTTTTCTTGGTGGATGCCGTGGTATGGTAGTGGGTTGTGAAGTGTCGTGCCCAGTATCTTGGGATATTAGCTTTAACAAGGTGTGTTTCTTGTAAAAATAATAAGTTTGCCTGCAATGAGGCATATTGGGACATAGCTATCTTATTTTTGGTGTCAGTGTTAAGTCCCCTGACATTATGGGAAAGCAAAGTTATTCTAGGGAACATTGTTTGGTAATGTTGTGTATGTTAGGGCTGCGTAAACTGGTACCTTCTGGTTCCGACCTTTACCTTGCTGGAGTCTTAATGGAGTAGTAGTTTCAGTATCAAGGAGCATTACAAAGTTGTAACTGGGGTAAAAAGAAACATTAGAGAAAAAACAGCACATTACATGCAACAGAATAAAAACAGGTCCCTGTCCCTGAAACAGTCAGCTAGGGGACAACTTTGTGAAAATTAACAAATAATCAACAATCAGTATTGTGAGGGGGCAAGGGCACCCCTCCAGCTCACAAGTCAGGTCATATCTAAAGTCAGCTCATGACCTCAACCAAATGAGCGTCATCAAAGTTTTGTTTTTGTGTAATTAGTGAAAAGTTCAAAGGCTTCTAAACAACCATCAACTAGGCCGTTAACCGGAATTTGGTAGTGTTACCTCAGTCTCGGGTATCTTTCACATTGAGGAGTCAAGTTCTGTTTCCTCGAGTTTCTTTTGTCTTTTGTTTTTTATAGTTAATTTTCTGCCATAACGCTTTGTGTCTGGTTTCTTGTGTTGACTCGCCATTAGAGGGAGCTTCCAGATGTGGTAATGCTGGGGCTTCTAAGCCCAGGACTTTACAAATTTCAGGAATATCTTCTCGCTCTTTGAGGGTTATTATTTTAGAGTCTTTGGTGATGATGAGTGCAAAGGGGAAGCCCCAATTATATGGTATCTGATGCTTCCGGAGCAAAAGCGTAAGGGGCCGTAAGGGGCCGTAAGGTACCCCTGCGTTGTAGAGTTCACAAGCTTAGGTCCTGAAAGAACTGAATCACATTCCCCTGAAATTTGAAGGTAGGATGTCTCCTAGAGGCTTGTAGTATTTTCTCTTTGTCAGGGAAGAAAGTTAATCTGATTACTACATCCCTGGGGGGAAGGCCGTTCTTAGGTTTAGCCTTTAAAGCTCTGTGAGCCCTTTCCACCTGGAAAATATAGTCAGCTGGTTTTTCAGTGATCTGGCTGAAGAGTTGAGATAGATATGCTGGTAGATCTCTAGAAGTGACTTCTTCCGGAATTCCCTTCAGTCTGATGTTGTTACGTCTACTTCTATTTTCGAGGTCCTCCAATTTATCTTGACATTCCGCTATTAGTTGTTGTTGTGAGGAAATTGTTTGTGTCATTTCATCCATGTTTCCCACAATAGAGTCCTGTTGGTCTTCTAGGGTCTCAATTCCCCCCCCCCCCATGTCCACCAGGTCAGATTTGATCTCTGACAAACTGTTAGTGACTGATGTGTGCATAGAGTCAATCTTCTCCCACAACTTCTCAAAGTTATCAGTGATATCCTGCTTAGAGACTAGTGTGCGTAAATCTGCCCTTGTGAGAGGGACACTGTCATCTCGAGGTTGTGTGGGTTCCCCCTCTGATTCCTCTTCTATCTCTGAATCTTTGGGAATTTTATCAGATTGGGTTGTTTTAAAAAAAGAGGACATATTGGTAGTCTTCAGCGACTTATCGCCCTTCACTGATCTCCTGGCAGCCATGTTTCTGCTTCTAAGATGTGGTTCTGACTGCCGTGGCGGTACAGACGAGTGCACAGGAGCACCAAGTCCTAAACAATTAATGAAAGTGGGCGTATGTTTATGTCAGCGTTAGGCAGAATATTTGTTTTAATGACTAGGGGCTCCATGTACTAAGTTGTCAATTCATCCGTCATTTTAGAAGCGGCTAAACTCGCCGTTACTCGCCGCGGGCGAAATGGTGTCCGCTGTTGCTATGTACTAATAATCCCACAATAAATAGACACGTCTAGCCCGCCGCGAGCAGTGGCGGAATATTGATAAATTTGATGCCTTGCTCGCCGCGACTAAGCTGATGTACTTAACTTTCAGTTGAATTGTCTGGCCAATTGTTAACACGTGACATGTAAGGTGTCATGAACGTCATAGTAGTCGCGGGAATAGAATTTTGCTCCTATAAATGTACAACTTTTCTAAACAACTTTATTATTGTTCCAAAATTTTTGGAGAGTAATTACAGAGCGCTCTTTTTTGTGATCTTTATTTACAAATTCGATATGGCTTCATCTGGATCTGAAACCGCTTCAAAATCCAAGAATCCTCACTTTTCTCATCAGCAAAACGTCGTTTTGATTGACATGATTATTGACTCTTATGATTATTTGTTTGGATGTCGTGTCAAACAGACAAATTTTTCTAGGAGGAAGCAGATCTGGCAAAGGATCAGCGATGCTGTTAGTGCCCAGGGTCCAGGAAAAAAGGATGTCGATCAGCTGAAGAAGCGTTACAACGACATTAAACGTTTCGCCAAAGCTAAATTGGCCAGAGAAAAAAATTCGGCACGTGCTACCGGAGGTGGACCAGCATATGTGGCAGACCTCAATGATTATGAGCAGAAGCTTGTTCAGCGTCTGGGACCAGAGATCATCACTGGCATAACGGATGATTGTGACAGTGATTTAAGAGGTAAATGTACAACATAATTGACGCAAATGTTTTTTTTTAAATTATGATAGGTCATTGTCTCCAATATATATTTCTTTAAAATAACATTATCTGACTTCTTACGCTTCAGTATCTGAATCTATATAGGCCATTTAGGCCCCAAATACTGTAATCATTTATGTAGCAACCTTAAAGAGATAATGACAATAGAAATAATGTAATTTGAAACTATTAAAAAAATATTGATGTTGTGTAACATGGTATGTCCGACATTAATCATGAGACTAACCCCAGATCACATGCCTTCTTAAATTTCTGATCTATTGACTTCCATGTTGCGTTATTTGACTATAGAATATTATTTTTAACATCTTTCAAAATTGTTCTCCGCTTTATAAACATATACTTTTTTCAGATATAGCTATGCACATAGTTGACGCAGTCACATGAACCATCTATGTGCATCAACCAATGATCATTTACTGTGCCTGTATAGATTTGCTTTTCATCAAAGTATAAAAATCCAATGAAGGCAAAAACATAATACAATTAAATATTTTTGATAAAGCATTTTCTTATGCGATTTGTAAAGGAAATTTTATTTGTTCATGTCCCTTTAAAGGGCCACTAAACCCAAAATCTTTTTTTAATGATTCAGATAGAGAATAGAAATTTAAACAACATTACAAATTACTTCCATTATTTCTTTGGCTTCATTTTCTAGATATTCTTAGTTGAAGAAAAATAAATACACATGTTGAGCCAATCACACGAGGCTTCTTTGTGCAGCAATCAAATGCTTTTCAACAAAGAATATCAAGAGAATAAAACAAATTAGATAATATAAGTAAATTATAAAGATGCTTATAACTGCATTCTCTTTCTAAATCATAAAATAAAAAAGGTGGGTGGCATGTCCCTTTAATGATTGAGCCTTCATTCACTGCTGTGATTATTATTATTAACACTTTTAGCTTTCAGTTTCAACTAGAAATAAAAATAAACCTAACATATTTTTTTTTTTTTTTTAAAGCAACGCCAACAACACAAGCAGAGCCTGTGAGGAGTAACGAAGTGCCCACTTGTTCTACTTCATCTTCTACAGACCACCCAGTTCAGCTGTTTCCAGACCTTCGGCCAGTTTTACACATGGACAATTAATACGCTCCACATCTAATGTTACACACACAACTTCCTCGGCGGACACACTTCCTGATGTAAGGACCAGCACTCCAGAAACTGGTGTTGGTAGAGCAACTGGTAAGTACTTTACAAATGAATAATTTCAATGTTGTGTGTTTTATCTCTTTTATCTATCAATTTTTTTTTTTTTTATTTTTTTTTAAAATGTCAAATGTCATTACTGACATATTCTAGTTCGAGATCTTTTACAGATGGAATGTAATTTGAAGGACAAATAGCAATGATCATAGATTTTCATGAAAGGGACACTGTACAATTTTTTTTAAATGAGGATTCGTGTAGAGCATGCATGCAATTGTAAGCAACTTTCTAATGGGTTTAAATGTTATCATTATTTTCTTTTTGAGAATTGATCATAGTATTACATTAGAAAGTTGATTGAAATTCCATGCTATATATCTTATTCTCAAAAATATTATTTTTGCTTCAGTGTCCAGTTAATTGCAAAGTACATTTCCATTAATAATTTTCCAAATAGAAATTTCACTGAATGTAATAGAGTTTGAATATATGGTTACATTGAATAAAAAACCTTTTTATTTTATTTATTTATTTATTTTTATTTTATTTATTTTTTTATAGGTGATTTGGGACGTCTTTTCCAGCGATTGACTGGACATTCATCTCCATTATTTGATGGTATGTATCACATATGTATATATATATATATATATATATATATATATATATAATATAACTTAAATTGGTGTATGACGGTTGTATCTGCTCTCTCCTTCTATTCTATTTCTGCAAGTGTTTTTAGAACATTTTATTTTTATTTACTAACAATTTGTTATGTCTTGATCTAGAAGAAGAAAACTCATCAAGGGAGATCACTATCAATCTCATGCCGATAGTGGAAAATCCCATTCAAGATGAACCACCAGGAGGGCATGATGGAAGCGAGACTCCAGATATTCTTGAAGATTTTGGAGATGCGCAACCAGATGAAATTCACACACCGGAAAACCTTGAGGAACCTGTTAAAGCACAGGCACCACCAATTGCACTGCAAACAGGTGGTCTAAATATTGACAATACACCGGCAGAAGGACTATTGGCCGATGTTGGATTGAGGGAAATGTTGACACTTGCAAGGCAATACAGAGAGGACCACAGAGAAATGCAAAATATGATTACCACTAATATTGACCGCTGGGCTGCTCTGTCAGAAAAAAATGTTGAACTAGAAATGCAAAGGAATGAGATTGAAATGCAGAAATTACAGCTGCAAAGAGAAATGTTCCAGTGGCAGAGGCGTATGGATGAAGAGAAAAACCAGCAAATTAACAGAGCTTTAACCATCAGTGAAAGGACATTACAATCTCTGTTGGCTATTGTCAGTGAAAGGGAGGGTACAACAGACCCAAAGAGGCCACGTCTGGAGTGAACATTTAATTTATTATTTATAACACTATATTAGTCACTGTTAATTTTTTTTCATCGATATATTGTTTAATAAGTTAGTTTTTGTGTTCTTTAAGTTTAAAATGTTATTATTTAATAAAGACAAATTTTTTAATGCCCAAAAAAAAGTTTATTTACATAAATTCAAAATCACTTTTGATTCTTCAACACAAAAGTTTTTCTCAGTTATTAATTGTCATTCTTCTGACAATCATCATGACAAAACATTTGTATTTGCAAACAGGGTACTGGCAGACAGCTGCCAGTACCCAAGATGGCTCCCAGTAAGGTAGAGATGGATGGTTAGAGAGCTGTTTGGGGGGGGGGGGTCAGGGAGGTTGGGGGCTAAGGGGGGATCCTACACAGCTGCATATGTAAATATGCTTTACAAAAAAAATTTAAATTTTAAATATACCTTTTATTTTAGTACTGGCAGACTTTCTGCCAGTACTTAAGATGGCGGGGACAATTGTGGGATGGGGGAGGAAAGAGAGCTGTTTGGGAGGGATCCTGGGGTGTGATGTGTCAGGTGGGAGGCTGATCTCTACGCTAAAGCTAAAATTAACCCTGCAAGCTCCCTACAAATGACCTAATTAACCCCTGCACTGCTGGGCATAATACACGTGTGGTGCGCAGCGGCATTTAGCGGCCTTATAATTACCAAAAAGCAACGCCAAAGCCATATATGTCTGCTATTTCTGAACAAAGGGGATCCCAGAGAAGCATTTACAATCATTTATGCCATACTTGCAAAAGTTGTTTGTAAATAATTTCAGTGAGAAACCTAAAATTGTGAAAAATTTTACGTTTTTTTTAATTTGATTGCATTTAGCGGTGAAATGGTAGCATGAAATATACCAAGATGGGCCTAGATCAATACTTGGGGTTGTCTACTACACTACACTAAAGCTAAAATTAACCCTAGATGCTCCCTACATGCTTCCTAATTAACCCCTTCACTGCTGGGCATAATACACGTGTGATGCGCAGTGGCATTTAGCGGCCTTCTAATTACCAAAAAGCAATGCCAAAGTCATATATTTCTGCTATTTTTGAACAAAGGGGATCCCAGAGAAGCATTTACAACCATTTATGCCATAATTGCACAAGTTGTTTGTAAATAATTTCAGTGAGAAACCTAAAGTTTGTGAAAATATTTGGGAAAAAGTGAACAATTTTTTTTATTTGATTGCATTTGGTGGTGAAATGGTGACATGAAATATACCAAAATGGACCTAGATCAATACTTTGGGATGTCTTCTAAAAAATATATATATATATATATATATATATATATATATACATGTCAAGGGTTAATCAGGGATTCCTGACAGATATCAGTGTCCCAATGTAACTAGCGCTAATTTTGAAAAAAAAAATGGTTTGGAAATAGCAAAGTGCTACTTGTATTTATGGCCCTATAACTTGCAAAAAAAAAACAAAGAACATGTAAACATTGGGTATTTCTAAACTCAGGACAAAATTTAGAAACTATTTAGCATGGGTGTTTTTTGGTGGTTGTAGATGTGTAACAGATTGTGGGGGTCAAAGTTAGAAAAAGTGTGTTTTTTTCCATTTTTTCCTAATATTTTATCATTTTTTTTAAAGTAAATGATAAGATATGATGAAAATAATGGTATCTTTATAAAGTCCATTTAATGGCGAGAAAAACGGTATATAATATGTGTGGGTACAGTAAATGAGTAAGAGGAAAATTACAGCTAAACACAAACACCGCAGAAATTTAAAAATGGCCCTGGTCCTTTAGGGAAAGAAATTGAAAAATGGCCTTGGTCCTTAAGGGGTTAAGATTACAGAGTATGAAACATACCTTTATCTACCATCATTGTTGGTAAAACTTCTATCCTTGGTTGAGTATCATCTGAACTCAAGGCTTCAAATATTGGCACACTGTCATGATTTTGAAATTCTTCCATTTCCATACTATTTTCCATGTCTTCCATGGTAATATCTATGAACGTAATTACAAAGATAAAGATAGAAAACTATTAAATCAAAAACCTAGGATATATTATTTAAAACTATAATAATAATCATTAAAAGGGACATTGTACCCAATTTCTAAGTTTCATGATTCAGATAGTGCATGCTATTTAAATAAACTTTCTATTTTACTTCATTCTTTTTGTATCTTTATTTGAAAAGCAAGAATGTAAGTTTAGATGCCAGCCCATTTTTGGTGAACCAACTGTATTGTACTTGCTAATTGGACAGAACCAATCAAAAAGTGCTATCCATGGTGCTCAACAAAAAATTGGCTGGCTCCTTAGCTTAGATGCCTTCTTCCATGGTAATATCTATGAACGTAATTACAAAGATAAAGATAGAAAACTATTAAATAAAAAACCTAGGATATATTATTTAAAACTATAATAATAATCATTAAAAGGGACATTGTACCCAATTTCTAAGTTTCATGATTCAGATAGTGCATGCTATTTAAATAAACTTTCTATTTTACTTCATTCTTTTTGTATCTTTATTTGAAAAGCAAGAATGTAAGTTTAGATGCCAGCCCATTTTTGGTGACCCAACTGTGTTGTACTTGCTAATTGGACAGAACCAATCAAAAAGTGCTATCCATGGTGCTCAACAAAAAATTGGCTGGCTCCTTAGCTTAGATGCCTTCTTTTTAAAATAAAGATAGAAAGATAATGAGGAAAAAAATGATAATAGAAGTAAATTAGCAGCTTGATTAACATTGCATGCTAAAACTTTTTAAGCCAAAACCTAAAATATATGATTTAAAAGTTAAATAATAAGTCATTACCTGTCTGTGTCTTTTTATGAAAAATTTCATATGGATTTGGAGATAATTCAATATCCAATAGTGTTATTGGCAAAGGTGGAGAAAGAGCTTCACTTCTGGGTGTTTGCACCAACATTGACCTTAGGTAGTGTGGTGGGTGTTCACACTTCATTCTCCTACTTCTCATATCTATAAACATATATATATATAAAAAAAATTTGGAATAAAAAAAATAAATTTAATTATTCCAAGTAATTTTTTGTTTTCAAAACATTCAGTTCTGCATGCTTACTTTTCTAACATGTTTCAATGGTATATAGTAATATATTTATATTTTATTCTACTAACTCAGTTCTGCATGTTTCAATGGTATATACTAATATAGTTATATTTTACTCTACTAACTCATTTTTGTATGCTAACTTTTCTAACCTTTTAAGTGAATATAGTAATATAGTTAAATTTTAATCTACTAACTCAGTTCTGCATGCTTACTTTTGTAACTTTTTGCAATTGTATATACTAATATAGTCAAAGTAACACTCAGAAAATAATATTGTCCTGGATTCGTCAATGATGACGCAGTTCAAAAATAAACCCTTTTTTTATATTATAAAAAAAAATTTCATATATAATTTTGGAACTTACATGTCCTTATCAATCTTCGAATCGATTTATAGTACTTTGGTTCTCTTCTCTTCAAATCACTATATGCATTCTTCTCAGCATCTCGTATATAATTTTGTCTCTGCATTCCTGTCTCACTCCCCTCACACCACCAATCCGTTTAGGGAAATATTTATCCATGGCATAAACTAATATCACCAATTCTCCAGCACCAAAAGGTTCAGGACGCGACATGTTTGACGATGACGTGATTAATCGTTATGTCAATCATTAGCACATTGATATAGATATGTATCCCCGAAAAATAGAAAAAAATATAATGTATATGTAGATTAATGTATTTTATGAAGGTTTGTAAATATCGATGTTTATAGTTATTACAAATGATATTTGGTTTCTATACATTTTCTTTGTTTCAGATGTGTTGATATGTATTAAAATTTACTTTGGTTTACAATTGTTATTTTGTTTCTAAACATTTTCTTTGTTTCAAATGTGTTTACATGTATTAAAATTTATTTTGGTTTACAATTTTTATTTTGTTTCTAAACATTTTATTTTTTTAAGATGTGTTTATATGTATTAAAATGTACTTTGGTTTACAATTGTTATTTTTTTTCTAAACATTTTATTTGTTTCATATGTGTTTATATGTATTAAAATTTATTTTGGTTTACAATTGTTATTTTGTTTCTAAACATTTTCTTTTTTTTCATATGTGTTTATATGTATTAAAAGTTACTTTGGTTTACAATTGTTAATATATAATGTTTAAAGATTGTAATTTTGTAATAAAATAATTTATTTGCCATTATTTTCTATATGCCACTATTCTTTTAACAAATCTTGAATGGAAAAATATATTATTAAGGATAAGAAAATAAGTGTTAAGAGTAAGCCCTTAAGGTATTTATTTGAATATGGGAAAACCTAGTAGCTGTTAAAAATTGAGGTTAGAATAAAACAAATCAAATTAGCAAGTCTTTTTTAACTCAAAAATCCTATCTGATAACATAAAGCACTGTTGAATATACTGTCGCTTGTTACAGCTACAATTCAATGACACAATACAATGAATTATCATCAGCTATGGAGGGATTACATTACACTATTCACATTATGTAAAAGAGTGAGAGCAGCTATAGACACTAGTGTGATGTCACAAAGACAATGTATTACCTATAATATATTGTCTGTAATAACTTTGATCATAAACTTTATTTATTTGAAACCTTTGATAATTGAAGAGCAACAACTGTTATGTATTTAACTGTTTGTCATGAGTGATTTTTAATAACCTTAATTCTTAAAAAAAAAAATGGAGACAAGTTAATAAAGAAAGTTTTTTATTGATCAACTGAAACTTTAATCTTCAAAATATTGTTCTGAAACCATGTCCCTTGTTGCATTTCCACGCCTATTAGCTTGTTCTACACATATTTCTTCTGGTAAATCATCAGCATCTATTGGATCTTCATCTTCTAATGGACAGCCTCTTTTAATTGCTATATTGTGCAGTATGCAGCAAACCAATATAATTTTTGCAACTTTCTCTGGTGCATACTGCATAGCACCACCAGAACGATCAAGACATCGAAACCGCATTTTCAAAAGACCGAAAGTCCTCTCAATAATTCCCCTGGTAGATCGGTGAGCTTCATTGAAACGTACTTGACTTCTGGTCTGTGGGTTGTTATAGGGAGTCAACAGCCATTCTGTACATGAGTAACCTCCATCTCCTAATAGAAGATATAATAAATATAAATATTAATATAAGAATAATTATAAAGATTCAGAACTATACAATACAAATTTAAACTATACAGATTACAGTCGACAAATTGGGCGCAATTTTTGTACATTGAAATGAGAGACAAATTAGACGCCAGTTATGCTTACCTAGAAGCTATCCTTCAGGCATATTTCCGTCCTCGAACTTCCGGTATAACCCAGTCTGCCTTAAGATGTAAGAATCATGACAGGAGCCAGGAAAGTTAGAACGGACACTGATAATCCTCATGTTGGGGTCACAGACCATCTGGACATTCAAGGAATGGAAATGCTTTCTATTCCTATAGATCTCCTCACGAGCTTGAAGTGGTCTTACAGCAACATGGGTACAGTCTATGGCACCTAGGACATTGGGCATCCCAGCCATCCTATAGAAATTTGACTTGATAGATTGCCAATCTTCAGGGGTAGATGGCAAACAAACATATCGATGAAAAATAACCATCATAGCCCCTATTACTTTGGATAAGTGGCGTGAAAAAAGCAGATTGACTCATTCCAATAATGACGCTAGAAACTACCTGAAAGGAGCCTGTTGCAAAAAAATGCAATGCAGCTAATAGTTTCAGAAGTCCCGGAATAGCTTGTGAACGAGCAGTCATCGGCTCCAAATGATCTTCAATCTCTCGATACAGGTGTAATATCGATTCACGACCAAGCCGGAATCTTTGTATGATCTCTCGGTCAGAAAGGCCGTGCAAACCAACCCGTGGAAGGAATACACGGGGGACATGAACTCTCCTTCTTCTAACGATACGATTAGCTACATTTTCAGTATTCTGTCTTCTAGCCCGGATTTGCATCACACGGAGAATAAACAAAAACAGAATTCTCTCCATAGCTGCTGAAATGAACAATGTAAGTACAATGCTGATATTACTGCCTTTTATATATGAAACAGATTCAGTACAGGACTGAACAAGCAATGTACATGGGTAGCACTCAACAATTGGAAAAGCTTGTGTCAATATTAGATACTGGATAGAAAGGATCCATGCAAGAACATTCTGTCTGCATAGAGACGTTTAAAACTTAACTTTTATTTCAAAATAAAAACCAATTGAAATGATACACACAATTAAAAACACTGTAACATAAAGGGCCCCCCAAGTTTGGAGAATAAGGTACTGCTCCAGGTAGCAGTGGAATAAGAGAGTATAGGTACTCGGTACAATATAGTAACCTCTTAACAGTATAAACAATATAACCTGCCCACTGGGAGTGTGTGTCTATTAGCAATATTCAAATCACACAGTGCCCAGATACTAGAGCAAGGTCTATGTCTAAGTGATTGTTATTACAGATCTCCAACCGTCTAAGTAAGATCCTATTAGTAGAGTGGCACCTCTAATGGGGTATAATAGTAGGGTACAATGGCTACACCCAGAAGGCGATGAATTTAA
Source organism: Bombina bombina (assembly GCF_027579735.1). Lineage (NCBI taxonomy): Eukaryota > Metazoa > Chordata > Amphibia > Anura > Bombinatoridae > Bombina > Bombina bombina. The sequence continues at coordinate 238,075,551 of NC_069501.1, read as the reverse complement.
TATTATTAGAGTCAATATATCTGGTGCCTTATAAATTGGGTTAGTATATATTAATATATAGACCCTGGATAGAGGAGGTACAGTAAAGATAAGATCAATCCCTTACCCTCGTAAACGGAAGTAAGAATATAACTTGTAGCTGTAATCTATGACAGTCACCACTAAAAGGTAGTCGTATTATTCTATAGGTGCAATACCATAGATAACTAAGTAGGTATACTGTAGTTTAGGACGACAAACTACCCTCTCCCAATTAGTTAGGGGGGATAATTAGTAGTCAAGATTTTTCTTATAGTAAAAATTTGTCCAAGGTAATTAACTGTACATATGCTTACTTAGAGGTAATGGTATAACACTGTGGGTATTACACCGGAGACAGTTGAGTAGGTATATTATTAATATTTATATGCCCGTTTTTTCTATAGTGAATAGGCAATTTAAGAAACAATATATTTTATTTCAACTTAGTAACAATCAGGTGTGTTTGGTGTGACTGTATTTATTTAGAAAGTACAAATCCGACTCCCAATTGGTTTTGGGGGGGATCATTAATATTCAGGAGACCCAGCTGTATTTGCACGTGTGCAGTTTAACTTCTATCAGGTGTTAACCATAAACACAATATCTATATATATATTTTTTGAGAGAAGAATGCAGTGTCAAGTAGATCAATTTAACAGTCTGCCACAGTTGTCATGTGACTTTATGAATCAGTGTAATTAAACACCGCCAAGTTCTCCCCACTTTAAAGTGCTTCCACTGAGTATCTTTCTCTTAAATATCTATGATTGTATCGTTCAAAGATAGTAATTAATTATTTAGATACTAGCCAGTGTGAGAGCGTGAAGGTTACACCTTAAGTTAGCGCATAAAGTTTCTACTGGTACTCCCAAGGGGGTAATATTTGCGAGATTGTTACCAAATAAGATAAAAGATAATATTACCTATTATACCGTCCTGTCATTGACAGGAAATATTACAAAATAACAAATACCAAGGATACCGGAGCAGCACTAAATTATGTTTAGAAGGACTACCTAATAGTAACAAGTCAAAATAAGTTTACGGAACTATAGGTAGACCCGCGAGGGCCGTTACAGCAATTTAAAACACACAACCGGAGAGGGACCTAAGCGTCCCTACTCCCCCTAACATGTTTCGCAAAAGAGCTTTATCAAAGGTGGGGCGGCCGGCTCTAATGCAGACATTTATAGGCTGAAGTATTCGTTACGTCATGGTACTCCCTCAGTGGTGATAGGAGAAGTGAATAGTACTACCACATTGGTTCTGCTGGGGGGCGCGGCTGACCAATCGAATGATCAGTACAATGACGTGTAAGGACGTTTCCATGGAAACGGAGGTAAACAGTAACACTGAAAAAAACACACAGACTGATAATCAGGAAAATCCCTGGATCAAACATTCAAGCTGATCGAATGTACGCTCAGTATAGCAAAAAGAAGTATTTACAATCATAGTTGAGCCGATCAGTTCACTGTTCTCATATCGATCTGGGGATAAGATATTCATAGGGAACTTACGGATTTATCATAGGATACATTATAAAAACCGGCACGACGTTATTGGTCACAGATACACATATGATGTATGTTGTTATAAAAAGAACCAATAACAGGGGTGATACTAATCAGTGATTGAATTAAAGGTTATCTTGGAGTGGTCCTCCGTTCATGTGCATTCATATCGTAAGGCACTTTATAAGAACGGGCAAGCTGTTATTGGTCGCAGATGCAAGTGAAATGTATGCTCTTATAACAATACAAATAACAATATCAACAACAGAGGTGATTATAATCAGTGGCAAGGTCAAAGGATATCGTGGGGTCATCCTCCGTTCCCATGCATAATATGAATACCCATCCAGCTGTATAAGACACTAATAAAAAAGGGGGAGGGGAGGAAGGGAGAATAAAGAAATATATGAATAACAGTAAGAGATACTAGATTTATATCAAGCACGTTTTTATTTTTATTTTAGTAGTAAGCACCTCAGACCCCGATGACAATATAAACTCGAAGGGATTTCTAAAAAGGTGATGGTGAGAGGCAACAGTTTGCCTTTGTGAAGTGAGGATGTGATCATGTGAAAAAACATTTAAATTGAGCTGTGAAATACTAAGATGGGGGGAGTGTGGGAAAAAAAGTGTGAACATCAAAGGACTGTGATACGTAATAAGGGGGCTTTTATGGTCCCTAAATGTTAAAAACATAATGGTGCAAATTTTAATTAAAAATTATGTATACGGGGGTAATAATCAGATGTGGTGAAATGTGAACATTAATAATGAAATAAATATAAGTTCCACATAGTGATGATGTGTAAATGGAATGTATTTTTTACATAATCTCAATGGGGTGTGGAAATGACCAAAGGATGAATAAGAGTGAAAATAGTGAAAATCACCTTCATGGGTTGTGGAGTATAATTACATCACATAGACTGTGCTTTAAACACAGGTAAGAATAAATATGCAAATACAAATGAAAATAATTGGTGTTATGATGAAAAAATAAACCTATATTTGGGGAGGGAGGAACGAGGGTAAATAAATGTGGAGTTTGAAAGTCTGGAAAGGGGTAGCCAAGGCAGAGAACCCCTTTAATTTAGAATATCCTCAGGTTTATGCCAAATGATGGTACTAGATTTGTTCATAAGGAATTTTGATATTATAAGAAGCAAGCATAGTTATTCTGTTCGTTGAGTCCCTTTGGGTCAACACAATCAAGCAAGTAGATCCACCTACATTCTGATCTTAACAAAGCTTGCTCCAAGTTGCCCCCCGAATGCCAAGGGAAACTTTTTCCATTCCCTGGCATTTCAGTCTTGAAGGATTAGATTGATGGTATTGCAAAAAATGTAGAGCCACAGAAGTCAAGGGCTTATCCTCTTCCAGGTCTTTACCTGCATTTTTAATGTTTCGAATATGTTCTTGCAGTCTACGATGTAACTTGCGGCTCGTCATGCCAACATATATCTTCGGACAGGGGCAATGTAAAGCGTATATGACACTTTGAGTAGTGCAACTGATGTAATGTTTTATACGATGTGTTCGTCCGAATCTATCATGGATGCTGTCACTTTTTATGATGTGTTTGCAGCTAGAACATGAGCCACAGGGAAAAGAACCAGGGACAATGGCTGTCTTAGTTTTCTTCACTTGGAAGTGACTTGTAGATACAAGGTCCTTAATATTTTTACTTCTTCTGTATCCAACTTTAACAGAGTCCCCAATATTTGGTTTCAGATCTTGGTCTAGTTGGAGAATGGACCAGTGTTTATTGATAATTCTGGTTATTAGGTGCACAGATGGATTGTAGGTTAGTATTAATCTGGTCTGGGCATCTTGGTCTTTTTTGGTCTTTTTTCTGAGTAAATCTGACCGTTCCATTTTGAGCGCCCTGGTCCTTGCTTTTTTAATCCCGCGTTTGCTGTATCCTCGGTCGACTAATCTCTTCTCCAGATCTTTAGCTTGTGATTTGAATAAATCCAGATCACTACAGTTTCGTCTGATCCGGAGAAATTCCCCAATGGGTAGTGATTTGGTGGTTCCGGGTGCATGGGCACTAGTTTTGTGCAACAAACTATTGGTGGCAGTCGGTTTATGCATGGGAACGGAGGATGACCCCACGATATCCTTTGACCTTGCCACTGATTATAATCACCGCTGTTGTTGATATTGTTATTTGTATTGTTATAAGAGCATACATTTCACTTGCATCTGCGACCAATAACAGCTTGCCCGTTCTTATAAAGTGCCTTACGATATGAATGCACATGAATGGAGGACCACTCCAAGATAACCTTTAATTCAATCACTGATTAGTATCACCCCTGTTATTGGTTCTTTTTATAACAACATACATCATATGTGTATCTGTGACCAATAACGTTGTGCCGGTTTTTATAATGTATCCTATGATAAATCCGTAAGTTCCCTATGAATATCTTATCCCCAGATCGATATGAGAACAGTGAACTGATCGGCTCAACTATGATTGTAAATACTTCTTTTTGCTATACTGAGCGTACATTCGATCAGCTTGAATGTTTGATCCAGGGATTTTCCTGATTATCAGTCTGTGTGTTTTTTTCAGTGTTACTGTTTACCTCCGTTTCCATGGAAACGTCCTTACACGTCATTGTACTGATCATTCGATTGGTCAGCCGCGCCCCCCAGCAGAACCAATGTGGTAGTACTATTCACTTCTCCTATCACCACTGAGGGAGTACCATGACGTAACGAATACTTCAGCCTATAAATGTCTGCATTAGAGCCGGCCGCCCCACCTTTGATAAAGCTCTTTTGCGAAACATGTTAGGGGGAGTAGGGACGCTTAGGTCCCTCTCCGGTTGTGTGTTTTAAATTGCTGTAACGGCCCTCGCGGGTCTACCTATAGTTCCGTAAACTTATTTTGACTTGTTACTATTAGGTAGTCCTTCTAAACATAATTTAGTGCTGCTCCGGTATCCTTGGTATTTGTTATTTTGTAATATTTCCTGTCAATGACAGGACGGTATAATAGGTAATATTATCTTTTATCTTATTTGGTAACAATCTCGCAAATATTACCCCCTTGGGAGTACCAGTAGAAACTTTATGCGCTAACTTAAGGTGTAACCTTCACGCTCTCACACTGGCTAGTATCTAAATAATTAATTACTATCTTTGAACGATACAATCATAGATATTTAAGAGAAAGATACTCAGTGGAAGCACTTTAAAGTGGGGAGAACTTGGCGGTGTTTAATTACACTGATTCATAAAGTCACATGACAACTGTGGCAGACTGTTAAATTGATCTACTTGACACTGCATTCTTCTCTCAAAAAATATATATATAGATATTGTGTTTATGGTTAACACCTGATAGAAGTTAAACTGCACACGTGCAAATACAGCTGGGTCTCCTGAATATTAATGATCCCCCCCAAAACCAATTGGGAGTCGGATTTGTACTTTCTAAATAAATACAGTCACACCAAACACACCTGATTGTTGCTAAGTTGAAATAAAATATATTGTTTCTTAAATTGCCTATTCACTATAGAAAAAACGGGCATATAAATATTAATAATATACCTACTCAACTGTCTCCGGTGTAATACCCACAGTGTTATACCATTACCTCTAAGTAAGCATATGTACAGTTAATTACCTTGGACAAATTTTTACTATAAGAAAAATCTTGACTACTAATTATCCCCCCTAACTAATTGGGAGAGGGTAGTTTGTCGTCCTAAACTACAGTATACCTACTTAGTTATCTATGGTATTGCACCTATAGAATAATACGACTACCTTTTAGTGGTGACTGTCATAGATTACAGCTACAAGTTATATTCTTACTTCCGTTTACGAGGGTAAGGGATTGATCTTATCTTTACTGTACCTCCTCTATCCAGGGTCTATATATTAATATATACTAACCCAATTTATAAGGCACCAGATATATTGACTCTAATAATATTAAATTCATCGCCTTCTGGGTGTAGCCATTGTACCCTACTATTATACCCCATTAGAGGTGCCACTCTACTAATAGGATCTTACTTAGACGGTTGGAGATCTGTAATAACAATCACTTAGACATAGACCTTGCTCTAGTATCTGGGCACTGTGTGATTTGAATATTGCTAATAGACACACACTCCCAGTGGGCAGGTTATATTGTTTATACTGTTAAGAGGTTACTATATTGTACCGAGTACCTATACTCTCTTATTCCACTGCTACCTGGAGCAGTACCTTATTCTCCAAACTTGGGGGGCCCTTTATGTTACAGTGTTTTTAATTGTGTGTATCATTTCAATTGGTTTTTATTTTGAAATAAAAGTTAAGTTTTAAACGTCTCTATGCAGACAGAATGTTCTTGCATGGATCCTTTCTATCCAGTATCTAATATTGACACAAGCTTTTCCAATTGTTGAGTGCTACCCATGTACATTGCTTGTTCAGTCCTGTACTGAATCTGTTTCGTATGTCTCTCTCCACATATGTACAGCACCCGCCCTCGAGTTATTGATTATGGTTCCCCCTACTATGTGGGACTGATTATAATTATTAGGGCAACAATTCCAGTAGTGCCATCGTCATCCCTTTTCTCCTTGTATGCCTTTTATATATGTCTAGACTGGCGTCTAGAGTGACTTTCCTATTGTTTTGTACCTTGCCCGCCACCTAAAAGGTGGCGAGGCAAAAATAACGAGGTGGGGGCGGAGATTGACGCGAGCGGACAAATAGATTTTTTAGTACATTCGTTTTTGGCGAGTTGGTGGTCAAATGTGTCTAATTACAGTAAAAAATGGAGAGGTAGCGAGGTTTGGCGGATAAGTACGCTCGCAATTTTAAAGATGCGAGTTTGAACATAATTGACGGCTTTGTACATATCAGTTTGCGAGTTTTGACGTGAGATTTGTTGCGGGTAGCTCGCTGACTGCTTAGTACATGGAGCCCTAGATCATTTTTTCATATACTTGAGGTTTGGTATAAAGGCAGCAACCAAAAATAGAACGCCATTTAAGGGCATATGAATTACCTGAGAGCATATCATTGTCAGTGAGCTGGCTGGTTACCCCCTCTATTTTATCTATGTGTTTACATTATTTTCACGATGAGAGTGTTCCTGCAGTTCAATGCAGTCCTGAATAATTCTGCTGCAGGTGTAATGCTTCTATTGACTTAAAGAGATGCATAAATAAAATGATGTATTTTTCCGCCACTTACCCCTCTGCAGGGACTCTTAATATATCTGGATGCCTCTTTTGCTTCTGAATTTCTTATACTTCTGTACACTATCCCAGCATGGATGTCTGTGTCTTTTCTTACACCACTTTTATTCAGAGAGGCTACTTGGATTGCTGGCTGTGAGGGCCTCCATTTTTCTCCTGATTGCAAAAGGCTTATTTTGGCTTCTATTCTCCTCTACCTGATCTCTCAGTGTATGTGTTTACCTTGTTTGGGCTGCCTTTACAAATCCAGCTATTTTTGTCTTCTTTGGGGGCCTACTCGATCCAGAGTAGGCCGCAGCCGGGGACTTTCCTGAATTTTCCCTGGTTCTCAAATTCAGGTTGAAGTTCCGTTTTTTTCTAGTGCTTCCAATTTGATGTTATTTATTACCCCTTAGTTGAGGATGCCAACAAGTAGTAAGTAGTGGCCTCAGAAAGCTGCTTTTTATTAGTTTAATACCCTTTTTTACACAGAGCTTCTCTCATATGCTGCTGTTTCCTTTGCCAGCTAACCCCACCTCTTCTCTTGGATTACATCATTTAAAGGGAAACTTCATTGTTCAGAAGACTTCATAAGAAGAGGATGCTCTGCGCTGGATGTCTTGAAGATGGAGCCGCTCCGCGCCGGATAGATGAAGATAGAAGATGCCGTCTGGATGAACACTTCTGCCGACTTGGATGAAGACTTCGGCCTGCTTGGATGAAGACTTCTGCCGCTTCGTTGAGGATGGATTTCGGGTCTTCAAAAACTGTAAGTGGATCTTCAGGGGTTAGTGTTAGGTTTTTTTAAGGTTTTATTTTTAGATTAGGGGTTTGGGCTAAAAAAGAGCAAAATGCCCTTTTAATGGCAATGCCCATACAAATGCCCTTTTCAGGGCAATGGGGAGCTTAGGTTTTTTAGATAGGGTTTTTATTTGGGGGGTGTTGGTTGTGTGGGTGGTGGGTTTTACTGTTGGGGGGCCATTTTAAGGGCCATTGGTAGTTTATTGTAGGCTAGGGTTTTTTATTTTGGGGGGCTTTTTATTTTCATAGGGCTATTAGATTTTGTGTAATTAGTTTAAATATATGATAATTTATTTTTTATTTTGTGTAATTTAGTGTTTATTTTTTTTGTAACTTACGGCTAGATTTAGAGTTGGGCGGTAGCCGTCAAAACCAGCGTTAGAGGCTCCTAACGCTGGTTTTTACCGCCCTCTGGTATTTGGAGTCAGTCAGGAAAGGGTCTAACGCTCACTTTACACCCGCGACTTTTCCATACTGCAGATCCCCCTACGCCATTTGCGTATCCTATCTTTTCAATGGGATCTTTCTAACGCCGGTATTTAGAGTCGTGGCTGAAGTGAGCGTTAGAAATCTAACTACAAAACTCCAGCCGCAGAAAAAAGTCAGTAGTTAAGAGCTTTCTGGGCTAACGCCGGTTTATAAAGCTCTTATCTACTGTGCTCTTAAGTACACTAACACCCATAAACTACCTATGTACCCCTAAACCGAGGTCCCCCCACATCGCCGCCACTCTATTAAATTTTTTAACCCCTAATCTGCCGCTCCGTACACCGCCGCCAGCTAACTTATCCCTATGTACCCCTAATCTGCTGCCCCTAATACCGCCGACACCTATATTATATTTATTAACCCCTAATCTGCCCCCCCCAAACGTCGCCGCCACCTACCTACACTTATTAACCCCTAATCTGCCGAGCAGACCACACTGCTACTATAATAAAGTTATTAACCCCTAATCCGCCTCACTCCCGCCTCAATAACCCTATAATAAATAGTATTAACCCCTAATCTGCCCTCCCTAACATCGCCGACACCTAACTTCAAGCATTAACCCCTAATCTGCCGACCGGAGCTCACCGCTACTATAATAAATTTTTTAACCCCTAAAGCTAATTCTAACCCTAACCCTAACACTCCCCTAAGTTAAATATAATTTTTATCTAACGAAATAAATTAACTCTTATTAAATAAATTATTCCTATTTAAAGCTAAATACTTACCTGTAAAATAAATCCTAATATAGCTACAATATAAATTAAAATTATATTGTAGCTATTTTAGGATTAATATTTATTTTACAGGCAACTTTGTAATTATTTTAACCAGGTACAATAGCTAAAATAGTTAAAATAATTACAAAATTACCTGTAAAATAAATCCTAACCTAAGTTACAATTAAACCTAACACTACACTATCAATAAATTAATTAAATAAAATACCTACAATTATCTACAATTAAACCTAACACTACACTATCAATAAATTAATTAAATACAATACCTACAAATAACTACAATTAAATAAACTAAATAAAGTACAAAAAATAAAAAAGAACTAAGTTACAAAAATTAAAAAAATATTTACAAACATTAGAAAAATATTACAACAATTTTAAACTAATTACACCTACTCTAAGCCCCCTAATAAAATAACAAAGACCCCCAAAATAAAAAAATGCCCTACCCTATTCTAAATTAAAAAAGTTCCAAGCTCTTTTACCTTACCAGCCCTGAAAAGGGCCATTTGTGTGGCATGCCCCAAATAATTCAGCTCTTTTGCCTGTAAAAAAAAACATACAATACCACCCCCCCAACATTACAACCCACCACCCACATACCCCTAATCTAAGCCAAACCCCCCTTAAATAAACCTAACACTAAGCCCATGAAGATCTTCCTACCTTATCTTCACCATGCCAGGTTCACTCCAAAATCTTCATCCAAGCCCCAGAGGGGGCTGGCGATCCATAATCCGGCTGAAATCTTCTATCAAGCGGCGGCTGAAGAGGTCCAGAAGAGGCTCCAAAGTCTTCATCCTATCCGGGAAGAAGAGGAGATCCGGACCGGCAACCATCTTGATCCAAGCGGCATCTTCTATCTTCATCCGATGAGGAACGGCTCCATCTTGAAGACCTCCAGCGCGGATCAATCTTCTTCTTCCGATGTCCAACTGAAGAATGAAGGTTCCTTTAAGGGATGTCATCCAAGATGGCGTCCCTCGAATTCTGATTGGCTGATAGGATTCTATCAGCCAATCGGAATTAAGGTAGGAAAATTCTGATTGGCTAATGGAATCAACCAATCAGAATCAAGTTCAATCCGATTGGCTGATCCAATCAGCCAATCAGATTCAGCTCGCATTCTATTGGCTGGTCGGAACAGCCAATAGAATGCGAGCTCAATCTGATTGGCTGATCGGATCAGCCAATCGGATTGAACTTGATTCTGATTGGCTGATTCCATCAGCCAATCAGAATTTTCCTACCTTAATTCAGATTGGCTGATAGAATCCTATCAGCTAATCGGAATTCGACGGACGTCATCTTGGATTACGTCATTTAAAGGAACCGTCATTCGGCGAGTAGGCGTCGGTAGAAGAGGTTGGATCCGCGTCGGCTGGAAGATGATGGCTCCGGAAGAAAGAAGATTGAAGATGCCGTTGATAGAAGACTTCAGCCGGATCATGGACCTCTTCAGCTCCTGCTTGGATGAAGACTTCAGCCGGATCATGGACATCTTCAGCCCCCCGCTTGGGCTTGGATCAAGACATCGGAGGCAGGACGGATCGGTGTGATACCCGGCGAGGTGAAGATAAGGTAGGAAGATCTTCAGGGGCTTAGGTTTATTTAAGGGGGGTTTGGGTTAGATTAGGGGTATGTGGGTGGTGGGTTGTAATGTTGGGGGGGTATTGTATGTGTTTTTTTTACAGGCAAAAGAGCTGAATTCTTTGGGGCATGCCCCGCAAGGGCCCTTTTCAGGGATGGTAAGGTAAAAGAGCTTTGAACTTTTTTAATTTAGAATACGGTAGGGCATTTTTTTATTTTGAGGATCTTTGTTATTTTATTAGGGGGCTTAGAGTAGGTGTAATTAGTTTAAAATTGTTGTAATATTTTTCTAATGTTTGTAAATATTTTTTTATTTTTTGTAACTTAGCTTTTTTTATATTTTGTACTTTAGTTAGTTTATTTCATTGTATTTATTTGTAGGTATTTTATTTAATTTATTTATTGATAGTGTAGTGTTAGGTTTAATTGTAGATAATTGTAGGTATTGTATTTAATTTATTTATTGATAGTGTAGTGTTAGGTTTAATTGTAACTTAGGTTAGGATTTATTTTACAGGTAATTTTGTAATTATTTTAACTAGGTAGCTATTAAATAGTTATTAACTATTTAATAGCTATTGTACCTGGTTAAAATAAATACAAAGTTGCCTGTAAAATAAATATTAATCCTAAAATAGCTACAATATAATTATAATTTATATTGTAGCTATATTAGGGTTTATTTTACAGGCAAGTATTTAGCTTTAAATAGGAATCATTTATTTAATAAGAGTTAATTTATTTCGTTAGATAAAAATTATATTTAACTTAGGGGGGTGTTAGTGTTAGGGTTAGACTTAGCTTTAGGGGTTAATATATTTATTATAGTAGCGGTGAGCTCCGATCGGCAGATTAGGGGTTAATTATTGTAGGTAGCTGGCGGCGACGTTGTGGGGGGCAGATTAGGGGTTAATAAATATAATATAGGGGTCGGCGGTGTTAGGGGCAGCAGATTAGGGGTACATAACTATAATGTATGTTGCGGCGGTGTACGGAGCGGCAGATTAGGGGTTAATAATAATATGCAGGTGTCAGCGATAGCAGGGGCGGCAGATTAGGGGTTAATAAGTGTAAGGTTAGGGGTGTTTAGACTCGGGGTTCATGTTAGAGTGTTAGGTGCAGACGTAGGAAGTGTTTCCCCATAGAAAACAATGGGGCTGCGTTAGGAGCTGAACGCTGCTTTTTTGCAGGTGTTAGGTTTTTTTTCAGCTAAAACTGCCCCATTGTTTTCTATGGGGGAATCGTGCACGAGCACGTTTTTGAAGCTGGCCGCGTCTGTAAGCACCGCTGGTATCGAGAGTTGCAGTGGCGTTAAATTATGCTCTACGCTCCCTTTTTGGAGCCTAACGCACTGTAAACCCAGCCATTATGTGAACTCTAAATACCAGCGGTATTTAAAAGGTGCAGGGGGAAAAAAGCACACGTAGCTAAGGCACCCCTTTGGCCGCAGAACTCTAAATCTAGCCGTTAGTGTTTTTTATTTTGTATAACGTAGTGTTTTTTTATTTTGTGTAACTTAGTTGTTATTTTTTGTAACTTAGTAATTTTTAATAGTAGATTTAAATAATTTGAGTAGGGTTAGGTTTTTAAATATGTAATATAGTTAATTTAATTTGTAGTTTAATGTAATTGTAGTATAATAGTTAGGGTAGGTTAATTATTAGTTTAATATAGTTTAATGTTTAATTTAATATTATTTAGTATAATAGGGTAGTTTAATATAGTTTATTTTAATTCTACAGGTAAGTTTAAATTTATTATAAGATAGGGATGAGGTAATTTTAATGTAAAGTTAGCGGGTTGTTAGGTTTAGGGGTTAATAGGTTAATTTAGTTTATGGCGATGTGGGGGGCTGGTGGTTTAGGGGTTAATAGGTTTAGTAAGTGGTAGTGATGGGGGAGGCCAGAGGTTTAGGAGTTAATACATTTATTTAGTTGCGGCAGGATAGGGGTTAATACTTTTATATTTGTGGTGGGCTCCGGGAGCGGCGGGATAGGGGTTAATAACTTTATTTAGTTGTGGCGGGGTCTGGGAGTGGCGGGATAGGCGTTAAACATTTTAATATAGTGGCAGTGTTTAATGACAGGGTATAAATAAAGTTGGGAAAAAGCTGAGTAGCAGCGAGATCGATGACTGTTAGTTAACAACAGTCCGCTGCTCATCGCCCCGTACTTGGTGCTCAGCTTTTTGACAGCTTTTTTGATAAATACGGAGAGCGTATTCAGGTCCATGGCCGCGATGTTAGGCGATGTTAGGCGAGCGTATTGATGCTGGAGAATGCAGCACAGTTGACGGCTTGATAAATAGGCCTCTAAATCATTAAAAATTATCAAGTGTTATCCAAGGGCGTATCATATTGCCCGACAGGTAATTTTAATAAATTTGAAATAATTAAAAACATACAACTGTATGTGCGTAAGTTAAGCCTTAAGAAATTCTTTGCTAAAAAACCTGACCCCACCATGACAGAGGAAGATTTATTAGCTTTATGTGACTTGGAAAGTGTAATAAATGAAAGCAATACAGAACAAATACAATGGAGAAACTGGCATTAAAAGATATACAAATGTGGAATGATGTGATAATAAGGGACGCTGACAAGGGGGGCAATGTAGTTATTTGGCCCATCTCGATGTATACTAAATAGGTAGAGAAACAAACAATGCTATCAGAAGTTGTTTAACCCCTTAAGAACCACAGCACTTTTCCATTTTCTGACCGTTTGGGATGGGACCAAAACTATTTTTACATTTCTGCGGTGTTTGTGTTTAGCTGTGTTTCCTCTTACTCATTTACTGTACCCACACATATTATATACCGTTTTTCTCATCATAAAACAGACTTTCTAAAGATACCATTATTTTAATCATATCTTATAATTTACTATAAAAAAATATAAAACATGATGAAAAAAACACACTTTTTCTAACTTTGACCCCCAAAATCTGTTACACATCTACTACCACCAAATAACATTCATTCTAAATAGTTTCTAAATTTTGTCCTGAGTTTAGAAATACCCAATGTTTACATGTTCTTTGCTTTTTTTGCAAGTTATAGGGCAATAAATACAAGTAGCACTTGTTATTTCCAAACTTTTTTTTTTTTTAAATTAGCAATAGTTACGTTGTAACACTGATATCTGTCAGGAATCCCTGAATATCCCTTTACATGTATATATATTTATTTTAGTAGACATCCCAAAGTATTGATCTAGGCCCATTTTGGTATATTTAATGCCACCATTTCACCGCCAAATGCGCTCAAATGAAAAAAAAAAAGTTCCCTTTTTCATAAACTTTTTCACAAACTTTAGGTTTCTCACTGAAATGTATTTACAAACAGCGTGTGCAATTATGGCACAAATGTTTGTAAATGCTTCTCTGGGATCCTCTTTGTTCAGAAGTAGTAGACGTACTGTATATGGCTTTGGTGTTGCTTTTTGGTAATTAGAAGTTCGCTAAATGCCGCTGCGCACCACATGTGTATTATGCCCAGCAGTGAAGGGGTTAATTAGGGAGTTTGTAGGGCGCTTGTAGGGTAAATTTTAGTAGTAGCTGTAGTGTAGTAGACAACCCAAAGTATTGATCTAGGCCCATTTTGGTATATTTCATTCCACCATTTCCCCGCCAAATGCGATCAAATAAAAGAAATTGTTACATTTTTCACAATTTTAGATTTCTTACTGAAATTATTTACAAACAGCTTGTGCAATTATGGCACAAATGGTTGTATAAGCTTCTCTGTGATTCCCTTTGTTCAGAAATAGCAGACATATATGGCTTTGGCGTTGTGTTTTGGTAATTAGAAGGCCGCTAAATGGCGCTGCGCACCACACTTGTATTCTGCCCAGCATTGAAGGGGTTAATTAGGTAGCTTGTAGGGTTAATTTTATCTTTAGTGTAGAGATCAGCCTCCCACCTGACACATCCCACCCCCTGAACCCTCCCTGACCCCCCCTCAAACAGCTCTCTTCCCTCCCCCACTTCACAATTGTCACCGCCATCTTAAGTACTTGCAGAAAGTCTGCCAGTACTAAAAAAAAAAAAGCATTTTAATTTCCCCCCCCCAATCGATTCTGCAATGTTGGATCCCCTCTTAGCCCAAACCTCCCCGATCCCCCCATACAGCTCTCTAACCCTCCCCCCTCTACCAATTTGCCACTATCTTCAGTACTGGCAGCTGTCTGCCAGTACCCAGTTTGCCCCAAAAATTGTGTAATTTTTTTTTTATTACAAACTAATTTTCTGTAATGTAGCTGCCCCCTTGATATCCTACCTCCCTCCCTCCCCCTCCCAGATCTCTTCCCCAACATCCTAAAATTCACCACCATCGGACCCATCGGTGCAGAACCAACAAAAAAGGTTGTCAAAATAACGTGATTCACCGCTCATGTGCGCACAAGCACACGTCCACACCCGCGTGCATGCGCCCGCACACGTCCCCCTGTTTGCTTCCGCCAACTGAGCCAAAAGTGAATTTTTGGAGGCCCTTCCCTCCTTTGTTAAAGATACCATGGAGTTATTACACAGGCTTGATAAGGTATTACACAGACTTGTGAGGAAAAAAACATGGTTGGTAACCACGGATATTGAGGCCTATTTATCAAGCCGTCAACTGCAGATACGCTGGAATTCCACAGCGTAATTGTGGCGAGCCTGATTCGCCCCATTTATCAAAGTCTATAGACCGGCAAAAGTTGAAATTTGTGACGTAACATACGATCCGCCAGTCTCAGTCCGACACAGATCGATGCTTACGTCATTACAGATGTTCTGAATACAAATTTGGCACTATCTGATAACTTTTGCCATTTATCAAACTTCTAACAGGTACGCTCACCACTATTCCAGCCCAGCGTACCTGCTTTTCAATCCGCCACACTGGAGGCCGCGGATGCCATAGGAATCAATGGGAGTCTGAAAGCAGAGAAAGATTATGTTCGCTGTTGCCCGATACCCCATTGATTTCTATTGTAGAATAAAAGTAACGTTTTCACTTAACACCCTAATATAAGCCCCGAGTCTAAACACCCCTAATCTGCTGCCCCGACATCGCCGCCACCTACATAATGTTATTAACTCCTATTCTGCTGCTCCTGGACCCCATCTCAACTAAATAAATATATTAACCCCTATTCCACTGCTTCCCGACACAGCCGCAACTAAATATATGTATTAACCCCTATCCCTCCGCAACTCTAATAAAGTTATTAACCCCTATCCCTCCACTCCCAAACCCCTCCGCAACTAAATAAATGTATTAACCCCTAAACCCCTGGCCTCCCACATCACTACCACTTACTAACCAATTAACCCCTAAACCGCAAGCCCCCCACATCGCCATAAACTAAATTAAGCTATTAACCCCTAAACCCAACAACCCGCTAAATTTACATTAAATATTAACTCATCCCTATCTTATAATAAATTTAAACTTACCTTTAGAAATGAAATAAACTATATTAAACTATTAACCTACCCTAACTATTATACTAAAATTAAATTAAACTATATTAAAATATTAATTAACCTACCCTTACTATTATACTAAAATTACATTAAATTACATTAAACTATATTAATCTATTAATTAACCTACCCTATTATACTACAATTACATTAAACTTCAAATTAAATTAACTATATTATATATTTAAAAAACTAACCCTACTCAAGTTATTTACATCTACAATAAATAATTACTGTTACAAAAAATAACAACTAAGTTACACAAAATAAAAAACACTAAGTTACACAAAATAAAAAACACTAAGGCCTAGATTTGGAGTTTGGCGTTGGCCATGAAAACCAGCGTTAGAGGCTCCTAACCCTGGTTTTAGGCTACCTCTGGTATTTGGAGTCACTCAAAAAAGGGTCTAACGCTCACTTTTCAGCCGCGACTTTTCCATACCGCAGATCCCCTTACGTCAATTGCGTATCCTATCTTTTCAATGGGATCTTTCTAACTCCGGTATTTAGAGTCGTGACTGAAGTGAGCGTTAGAACTCTAACGACAAAACTCCAGCCGCAGGAAAAAAGTCAGGAGTTAAGAGCTTTTTGGGCTAACGCCGGTTTATAAAGCTCTTAACTACTGTACTCTAAAGTACACTAACACCCATAAACTACCTATGTACCCCTAAACCGAGGTCCCCCCACATCGCCACAACTCGATTACATTTTTTTAACCCCTAATCTGCCGACCGCCAACTACGTTATCCTTATGTACCCCTAATCTGCTGCCCCTAACACCGCCGACCCCTATATTATATTTATTAACCCCTAATCTGCCCCCCTCAACGTCGCCTCCACCGGCCTACACTTATTAACCCCTAATCTGCCGAGCGGACCGCACCGCTACTATAATAAAGTTATTAACCCCTAATCCGCCTCACTAACCCTATAATAAATAGTATTAACCCCTAATCTGCCCTCCCTAACATCGCCGACACCTAACTTCAATTATTAACCCCTAATCTGCCGACCGAGCTCACCGCTATTCTAATAAATGTATTAACCCCTAAAGCTAAGTCTAACCCTAACACTAACACCCCCCTAAATTAAATATAATTTTAATCTAACGAAATTAATTAACTCTTATTAAATAAATTATTCCTATTTAAAGCTAAATACTTACCTGTAAAATAAATCCTAATATAGCTACAATATAAATTATAATTACATTGTAGCTATTTTAGGATTAATATTTATTTTACAGGCAACTTTGTAATTATTTTAACCAGGTACAATAGCTATTAAATAGTTAAGAACTATTTAATAGTTACCTAGTTAAAATAATTACAAAATTACCTGTAAAATAAATCCTAACCTAAGTTACAATTAAACCTAACACTATACTATCATTAAATTAATTAAATAAAATACCTACAATTACCTACAATTAAACCTAACACTACACTATCAATACATTAATTAAATACAATATCTACAAATAACTACAATGAAATAAACTAACTAAAGTACAAAAAATAAAAAATAACTAAGTTACAAAAAATAAAAAAATATCTACAAACATAAGAAAAATATTACAACAATTTTAAACTAATTACACCTACTCTAAGCCCCCTAATAAAACAACAAAGCCCCCCAAAATAAAAAATGCCCTACCCTATTCTAAATTACTAAAGTTAAAAGCTCTTTTACCTTACCAGCCCTGAACAGGGCCCTTTGCGGGGCATGCCCCAAGAAGTTCAGCTCTTTTGCCTGTAAAAAAAACATACAATACCCCCCCCAACATTACAACCCACCACCCACATACCCCTAATCTAACCCAAACCCCCTTAAATAAACCTAACACTAAGCCCCTGAAGATCTTCCTACCTTATCTTCACCATACCAGGTTCACCGATCCGTCCTGAAGAGCTCCTCCGATGTCCTGATCCAAGCCCAAGCGGGGGGCTGAAGATGTCCATGATCCGGTAGAAGTCTTCATCCAAGCGGGGCAGAAGAGGTCTTCCATCCGATTGAAGTCTTCATCCAAGCGGGGCAGAAGAGGTCTTCCATCCGATTGAAGTCTTCATCCAGGCGGCATCTTCTATCGACATCCATCTGGAGCAGAGCGGCAGCATCCTGAAGACCTCCGACGCGGAACATCCATCCTGGCTGACGACTGAACGACGAATGACGGTTCCTTTAAATGATGTCATCCAAGATGGCGTCCCTCGAATTCCGATTGGCTGATAGGATTCTATCAGCCAATCGGAATTAAGGATCGATGTCGATAGAAGATGCCGCCTGGATGAAGACTTCAATCGGATGGAAGACCTCTTCTGCCCCGCTTGGATGAAGACTTCAATCGGATAGAAGACCTCTTCTGCCCCGCTTGGATGAAGACTTCTACCGGATCATGGACATCTTCAGCCCCCCGCTTGGGCTTGGATCAGGACATCGGAGGAGCTCTTCAGGATGGATCGGTGAACCTGGTATGGTGAAGATAAGGTAGGAGGATCTTAAATAAAATAACAAAGACCCCCAAAATAAAAAAATGCCCTACCCTATTCTAAATTCCAAAAGTTCAAAGCTCTTTTACCTTACCAGCCCTGAACAGGGCCCTTTGCGGGGCATGCCCCAAGAAATTCAGCTCTTTTGCCTGTAAAAAAACACATACAATACCCCCCCCAACATTACAACCCACCACCCACATACCCCTAATCTAACCCAAACCCCCCTTAAATAAACCTAACACTAAGCCCCTGAAGATCTTCCTACCTTATCTGGAATCAGCCAATCAGAATCAAGTTCAATCCGATTGGCTGATCCGATCCATCAGCCAATCAGAATTTTCCTACCTTAATTCCGATTGGCTGATAGAATCCTATCAGCCAATCGGAATTCGAGGGACGCCATCTTGGATGAGGTCCCTTAAAGGAACCGTCATTCTTCAGTTGGACGTCGTCGGAAGAAGATTGATCCGCGCTGGAGGTCTTCACGATGGAGCCGGTCCTCATCGGATGAAGATAGAAGATGCCGCTTGGATCAAGATGGTTGCCGGTCTGGATCGCCTCTTCTTCCCGGATAGCATGAAGATTTTGGAGCCTCTTCTGGACCTCTTCAGCCGCCGGATGATGGATGTCTAGCCCCCGCTTGGGTTGGATGAAGATTTTGGAGCCAGGACCGATAGGTGTGATAACCGGCGAGGTGAAGATAAGGTAGGAAGATCTTCAGGGGCTTAGTGTTAGGTTTATTTAAGGGGGGTTTGGGTTAGATTAGGGGTATGTGGGTGGTGGGTTGTAATGTTGGGGGGGGGTGGTATTGTATGTTTTTTTTACAGGCAAAAGAGCTGAACTTCTTGGGGCATGCCCCGCAAAGGGCCCTGTTCAGGGCTGGTAAGGTAAAAGAGCTTTTAACTTTAGTAATTTAGAATAGGGTAGGGCATTTTTTATTTTGGGGGGCTTTGTTGTTTTATTAGGGGGCTTAGAGTAGGTGTAATTAGTTTAAAATTGTTGTAATATTTTTCTTATGTTTGTAGATATTTTTTTATTTTTTGTAACTTAGTTATTTTTTATTTTTTGTACTTTAGTTAGTTTATTTCATTGTAGTTATTTGTAGATATTGTATTTAATTAATGTATTGATAGTATAGTGTTAGGTTTAATTGTAACTTAGGTTAGGATTTATTTTACAGGTAATTTTGTAATTATTTTAACTAGGTAACTATTAAATAGTTCTTAACTATTTAATAGCTATTGTACATGGTTAAAATAATTACAAAGTTGCCTGTAAAATAAATATTAATCCTAAAATAGCTACAATGTAATTATAATTTATATTGTAGCTATATTAGGATTTATTTTACAGGTAAGTATTTAGCTTTAAATAGGAATAATTTATTTAATAAGAGTTAATTAATTTCGTTAGATTAAAATTATATTTAAATTAGGGGGGTGTTAGTGTTAGGGTTAGACTTAGCTTTAGGGGTTAATACATTTATTAGAATAGCGGTGAGCTCCATTCGGCAGATTAGGGGTTAATAATTGAAGTTAGGTGTCGGCGATGTTAGGGAGGGCAGATTAGGGGTTAATACTATTTATTATAGGGTTAGTGAGGTGGATTAGGGGTTAATAACTTTATTATAGTAGCGCTCAGGTCCGCTCGGCAGATTAGGGGTTAATAAGTGTAGGCAGGTGGAGGCGACATTGTGGGGGGCAGATTAGGGGTTAATAAATATAATATAGGGGTCGGCGATGTTAGGGCAGCAGATTAGGGGTACATAGGGATAATGTAAGTAGCGGCGGTTTACAGAGCGGCAGATTAGGGGTTAATAATAATATGCAGGTGTCAGCGATAGCGGGGGCGGCAGATTAGGGGTTAATAAGTGTAAGGTTAGGGGTGTTTAGACTCGGGGTACATGTTAGAGTGTTAGGTGCAGACGTAGGAAGTGTTTCCGCATAGCAAACAATGGGGCTGCGTTAGGAGCTGAACGCGGCTTTTTTGCAGGTGTTAGGTTTTTTTTCAGCTCAAACAGCCCCATTGTTTTCTATGGGGGAATCGTGCACGAGCACGTTTTTTAGGCTGGCCGCTTGCGTAAGCAACTCTGGTATCGAGAGTTGAAGCTGCGTTAAAAATGCTCTACGCTCCTTTTTTGGAGCCTAACGCAGCCTTTATGTGGACTCTCAATACCAGAGTTATTTTTATGGTGCGGCCAGAAAAAAGCCGGCGTTAGCTACGCGGGTCCTTACAGACAAAACTCTAAATCTAGCTGTAAGTTATACAAAAAAATCAAATATTTAAACTAATTATACCTAATCTAATAGCGCTATCAAAATAAAAAAGCCCCTCAAATTAAAAAAAAACCTTAACCTAAACTAAACTATCAATAGCCTTTAAAAGGGCCTTTTGTGGGGCATTGCCCCAAAGAAATCAGCTCTTTTACCTGTAAAAAAAAATACAAATACCCCCCCTAACAGTAAAACCCACCACCCACACAACCAAACCCCCCAAATCAAAACCCTATCGATCTTGGATCAGCCAAAAAGGATGAAAGCTCAATCCTATTGTCTGATTGCAACAGCCAATAGGATTTTTTCCACCTTAATTCCTATTGGCTGATAGAATTATATCAGCCAATCGGAATGTAAGAGACGCCATCTTGGATGATGTCATTTAAAGGAAACTTAATTCTTCAGCTGGGATCGTAAGAAGAGGATGCTCCACGTCGAATGTCTTGAAGATGGAGCCGCTCCGCACCGGATGGATGAAGATAGAAGATGCCGTCTGGATGAGGACTTCTGCCCGGTTGGATGAAGACTTCAGACCGCTTGGATGAAGACTTCTGCTGCTTGCATGAGGATGGATGTCAGGTCTTCATAAACTTTAAGTAGATCTTCGAGGTTTAGTGTTAGGTTTTTTTAAGGGTTTATTGGGTGGGTTTTAATCTTAGGTTAGGGACTTTCGGTGGAAAAAGAGCTAAATGCTCTTTTAAAGGGACAGTCTACACCAGAATTTTTATTGTTTTAAAAGATAGATAATCCCTTTATTACCCATTTCCCAGTTTTGCATAACCAACACAGTTATAATAATATACTTTTAACCTCTGTGATTATCTTGTATCTAAGCCTCTGCAAACTGCCCCTTTTTTCAGTTCTTTTGACAGACTTGCAGTCTAGCCAATCAGTGTCTGCTCCCAGATATATTCACGTGCACGAGCACAGTGTTATCTATATGAAATATGTGAACTAACACCCTCTAGTAGTGAAAAACTGTTAAAATGCAATCTGAAAGAGGTGGGCTTCAAGGTCTAAGAAATTAGCATATGAACCTCCTAGGTTAAGCTTTCAACTAAGAATACCAAAAGAACAAAGCAAAATTGGTGATGAAAGTAAATTGGAAAATTGTTTAAAATCACATGCTCTATCTGAATCATGAAAGTTTATTTTGGCCTAGACTGTCCCTTTAAGGGAAATGCCCATACAAATGCCCTTTTCAGGGCAATGGGGAGCTTAGGCTTTTTTAGATAAGTTTTTATTTGGGGGGTTTGGTTGTGTGGGTGGTGTGTCTTACTGTTGTGGGGGTGTTTGTATTTTATTTTACAGGTAAAATAGCTGATTTCTTTGGGGCAATGCCCAGCAAAAGGACCTTTTAAGGGCCATTGGTAGTTTATTGTAGGCTAGGGTTTTTTTTTATTTTGGGGGGGCTTTTTTATTTTGATAGGGCTAATAGATTAGGTGCAATTATTTTAAATATTTGATCATTTATTTTTTATTTTGTGTAACTTGGGGCATGATCTGATATACGGCGCAGGTTTCGGCGCAAGCGTGGGAACCTGCGCCGCCCGTAATTTCACCTTGCACATTGGGGTATTACATATACACCGCCGGCAGTTCCTAAAATGATGTCCAGAAATGAGCGTAACTACAATTATCTGCAATTGCTAGTGACTTACGGCACTTTAGAAACTGCCGGCGCCTAAGAAAAGTAAACGAAATATTAAATTTCCCGTAAAAGTCTAACCTGCCTCCCAAAAATAAGCCAGACACGTAAAACCCCTATATCCGCAATCTCCCCTCTCACTACTACTAATAAATATATTAACCCCTAGACTGACACTCCTCCATATCGCAATAAGCTTAAGTATTAACCCCTAAACCGCCATAGCCCACACCACAAGTAATAACTAAATTATTGACCCCTAAACCGCCATAGCCCACACTGCAATAAACCTATTCTCGTATTAACCCCTAAACCGCCATAGCCCACATAGCCTATTAAATGTATTAACCCCTAATCTGCCGCCGCCAATGTCGCCGCCACTATAAGTTATTAACTCCTTAACCTAAGTCTAACCCTAATACCTCCCTAACTTAATTATTATTTAAATAAATCTAAATAATATTACTATTATTAACTAAATTATTCCTATTTAAAACTAAATACTTACCTATAAAATAAACCCTAAGATAGCTACAATATAATAAATAATTACATTGTAGCTATTTTAGGATTTATTTTTATTTTACAGGCAACTTTGTATTTATTTTAACTAGGTACAATAGCTATTAAATAGTTAATAACTATTTAATAGCTACCTAGTTAAAATAATTACAAATTTACCTGTAAAATAAAACCTAACCTAAGTTACAATTACACCTAACACTACACTATCATTAAATGAATTAAATAAATTAACTACAATTACCTAAAATTAAATACAATTAAATAAAATAAACTATAGTACAAAAAAAACAAAGACTAAATTACAGAAAATAAATTTATTTTACAAGAAGTTTAAATTAATTACACCTAATCTAAGCCCCCTAATAAAATAAAAAAGCCCCCAAAATAATAAAATGCCCTACCCTATACTAAATTACAAATAGCCCTTAAAAGGGCTTTTTGCGGGGCATTGCCCCAAAGTAATCAGCTCTTTTACCTGTAAACAAAGAAATACAACCCCCCCAACATTAAAACCCACCACCCACACCCAACCTTACTCTAAAACCCACCCAATTACCCCTTAAAAAACCTAACACTACACCATTGAAGATCACCCTACCTTGAGACGTCTTCACCCAGCCTGACAGAAGTCTTCATCTGATCCGGGCACAAGTGGTCCTCCAGCCGGGCAGAAGTCTTCATCTGATCCGGGAAGAAGAGGTCCTCCATCCAGGCAGAAGTCTTCATCCAAGCGTCATCTTCTATCTTCTTCCATCCGACGAGGAGCGGCACCATCTTGAAGACATCCGACGCGGAGCATCCTTCCTGGCTGATGGACTAACAACGAATGAAGGTTCCTTTAAATGATGTCATCCAAGATAGCATCCCTTGAATTCCGATTAGCTGATAGGATTCTATTAGCCAATCGGAATTAAGGTAGGAAAAATCTGATTGGCTGATGCAATCAGCCAATCGGATTGAAGTTCAATCCGATTGGCTGATCCAATCAGCCAATAGGATTGAGCTTGCATTCTATTGGCTGATTATAACAGCCAATAGAATACGAGCTCAATCCGATTGGCTGATTGCATCAGCCAATCGGATTTTTCCTACCTTAATTCCAATTGGCTGATAGAATCCTATCAGCCAATCGGAAAACAAGGGATGCCAGCCAGGAAGGATGCTCCGCGTAGGATGTCTTCAAGATGGCGCCGCTCCTCGTCGGATGGAAGAAGATAGAAGATGCCGCTTGGATGAAGACTCCTGCCCAGATGGAGGACCTCTTCTGTCCGGATCGGATTAAGACTTCTGCCCGGCTGGAGGACCACTTGTGCCCGGATCGGATGAAGACTTCTGCTCGGCTGGGTGAAGACGTCTCAAGGTAGGGTGATCTTCAATGGG
Source organism: Bombina bombina (assembly GCF_027579735.1). Taxonomy (NCBI): domain Eukaryota; kingdom Metazoa; phylum Chordata; class Amphibia; order Anura; family Bombinatoridae; genus Bombina; species Bombina bombina. The sequence continues at coordinate 238,051,403 of NC_069501.1, read as the reverse complement.
GTAGTGTTAGATTTTTTTAAGGGGGGATTGGGTGGGTTTTAGAGTAAGGTTGGTTGTGGGTGGTGGATTTTAATGTTGGAGGGGGTTTTATTTATTTTTTTAAAAGTAAAAGAGCTGATTACTTTGGGGTAATGCCCCGCAAAAAGCCCTTTTAAGGGCTATTTTTAATTTAGTATAGGGTAGGGCATTTTATTATTTTGGGGGGCTTTTTTATTTTATTAGGGGGCTTAGATTAGGTGTAATTAGTTTAAACTTCTTGTAATTTTTTTATTTTCTGTAATTTAGTGGGGGGGGGGGTTTGTACTATAGTTTATTTTATTTTATTGTATTTAATTTTAGGTAATTGTAGTTAATTTATTTAATTTATAATTTATAATGATAGTGTAGTGTTAGGTGTAATTGTAACTTAGGTTAGGTTTTATTTTACAGGTAAATTTGTAATTATTTTAACTAGATAGCTATTAAATAGTTATTAACTATTTAATAGCTATTGTACCTAGTTAAAATAAATATAAAGTTGCCTGTAAAATAAAAATAAATCCTAAAATAGCTACAATGTAATTATTAATTATATTGTAGCTATCTTAGGGTTTATTTTATAGGTAAGTATTTAGTTTTAAATAGGAATAATTTAGTTAATAATAGTAATATTATTTAGATTTATTTAAATAATATTTAAGCTAGGGGGGTGTTAGAGTTAGGGTTAGACTTAGGTTAAGGGGTTAATAACTTTATTATAGTGAAGGCGACGTTGGCGGTGGCAGATTAGGGGTTAATACATTTAATAGGCTATGTGGGCTATGGCGGTTTAGGGGTTAATACTAGAATAGATTTATTTCGGTGTGGGCTATGGCAGTTTAGGGGTAAATACAGTTTATTAGTTATTGCGGTGGGGGATTATGGTTGACAGGAAGATAGACATTGTGCATGCGTTAGGTGTTAGTTTATTTTTCCAGGCATTTTCGGGAGTTACGGTGCTACCATACTCAGCACAAGACCTGCTATGGCTGCATTTTATGGCGAGGTGAAAATGGAGTAAGATTTCTCCATTTTCGCCACGTAAGGCCTTGCGCTGGATATTGGATACCAATTTACGACGTGGTCCCATGTTAGCCTATGGGAGTAAAAATTGCGAGCGACGGGTGAAATATACGGCCGTAACTTGTATGCTACGCCGTATATGTAAAACCAAAATCGCGCAAAATCTGGCGTCGCTGGCTTTTGCGGGCGACGCTGCATATCGGATTGTGCCCTTAGTGTTTTTTATTTTGTGTAACTTAGTTGTTTTTATTTGTAACTTAGTAATTCTTTATTGTAGATTGAGTAGGGTTAGGTTTTTAAATATATAATATAGTTAATTTAATTTGTAGTTTAATGTAATTTTAGTATAATAGTTAGGGTAAGTTAATTAATAGCTTAATATAGTTTAATGTAATTGTAGTATAATAGTTAGGGTAGGTTAATTAGTAGTTTAATATAGTTTATATTAATTCTAAAGGTAAGCTTAAATTTATTATAAAATGGGGATGAGTTAATATTTAATGTAAAGTTAGCGGGTTGTTAGGTTTAGGGGTTAATAGCTTAATTTAGTTTATGGTGATGTGGGGGGCTGGCGGTTTAGGGTTTAATAGGTTTAGTAAGTGTTAATGATGTGGGAGGCCAGGGGTTTAGGGGTTAAAGTGTCAGTAAACCTAAAATATAATGTTATATAATTCTGCACATAGTGCAGAATTATATAACATTATATTAGTGCTATCGTTATAAAACTTAATATAACCTTTTAATTTTTTTAAAATATGGCAGTTTTACAGACCCGCTCTCTGTGCTCTGCTTAGCGAGTCTGTTTTTATTCCACAGCACATCGGGCCAGCTGTATAGTCACAGCCCGGCCCGACCGTGCCATAACACTAAGTGTAGCTTGCTCCTGCTCTGTCTGACAGCAGGAGTGAGCTGCACTTAGTGTTATGGCGCGGTCGGGCCAGGCTGTGACTATACAGCTGGCCAGATGCGCTGTGGAATAAAAACAGACTCGCTAAGCAGAGCACAGAGAGCGGGTCTGTAAAACTGCCATATTTTAAAAAAATTAAAAGGTTATATTAAGTTTTATAACGACAGCACTAATATAATGTTATATAATTCTGCACTATGTGCAGAATTATATAACATTATATTTTAGGTTTACTGTCCCTTTAATACATTTATTTAGTTGCGGTGGGCTCCGGTAGCGGAGGGATAGGGGTTAATACATTTAGTTGCAGTGGGCTCCGGGAGCAGCGGGATAGGGGTTAGTAACTTGATTTAGTTGTGGTGGTCTCCAGGAGTGGCAGGATAGGGGTCAATAACTTTATTTAGTTGCGGTGGGCTCCGGAAGCGGTGGGATAGGGGTTAATAACTTTATTAGAGTTGTGGTGGGGTCCGGGAGCGGCAGAATAGGGGTTAATAACTTTATTAGAGTTGCGGTGGACTCCGGGAGCAGAGGGATAGGGGTTAATAACTTTATTAGAGTTGCGGTGGGGTCCGGGAGCAGCGGGATAGGGGTTAATAACTTTATTAGAGTTGCGGTGGGCTCCGGGAGAGGAGGGATAGGGGTTAATAACTTAATTAGAGTTGTGGTGGGGTCCGGGAGCAGTGGGATAGGGGTTAATAACTTTATTTAGCTGCGGCAGGATCCGGGAGCGGCGGGATAGGGGTTAAACATTTTAGTATAGTGGCGGTGTTTAGTGACAGGGTATAAATAAAGTTGGTAAAAAGCCGAATAGCAGCAAGATCGATGACTGTTAGTTAACAACAGTCTGCTGCTCATCACCCCGTACTTGGTGCGCGGCTTTTTAACAGCTTTTTTAATAAATAAGGAGAGAGTATTCAGGTCCGCGGCCACGATGTTAGGCGATGTTAGGCTACCGTATTGGTGGCTTCGAATGCAGCATAGTTGATGGCTTAATAAATAGGCCTCATTGAGTCCTTATATACCTCAATAGAACATAATAAAGGACTCCAAGCTGAACAATTCTTCTTAGAGGATGGATCAAAGAAAAAACCTATCCATGAGAATTTCATCCTCCAATTGCTTCTTTACTTCTGCCAACCAGTTCTACCTACAGGTACAAGGCACGGTGATGGGCACAGCATGTGCTCCTACGTATGTCAATCTTTTTTTGGGGTGGTAGGAGAGACAAATTGTATTTTCAGATATTCATACAGTAGAGACGGACCAAATACTGTTATGGAGCCAGTATATTGATGACATCCTGTTCCTATGGGAAGGAACTAAAGACGATCTCGAAACATTCTTACAAAAACTGAATGAGAATACTCTCAATATCAAACTAACATATACAATAAGTTAATCCGAAATCAATTTCCTGGATTTAACCATATTTAAAGATAAAGATGGTAAAATCCAAACCGATCTATTTAGGAAACAAACTGCCACCAACAGTTTATTACACAAAAGTAGCGCATATGCTCCTGGTACGACAAATTCCTTAGAATAAGGAGAAATTGTAGTGACATACAGTTATTCCACCTGCAAGCCAAAGATCTGGAAACCAGACTACTAGAGAGAGGATATAGTAGAAGGAAAAAAAGGCCAAATCCAGAGCCTTGAATACTAACCGAACAGATCTATTAAAGAAAAAAAAACAAGAAAAAAGATGAACAAATAAGACTAATTAAATATAATCCACAAACACACCTAATAACAGAAATCATGAACAGACACTGTAACATACTGATGTTAGATCAGGATCTGAAATCCATTGTGGGTGACACAGTCAAAATAGGCTACAGGGGGATGCAAAATATTAAAAATATGGTCTCTAACAGCCAGCCATTTCCAACTGGGTAAAACAAAAAACTTGGTTTCTTTTGGCTCCTTCCCTTGCGGTACCTGCTGAACATGCAACCATATCAAGAAGACAAATACTATCCAAGATTGTTTTTGACAAATGCACAAAATGAAGAGTTATATTAGCTGTTTAACTGAGAGTGTAATATATGCACTATATTGTAACTGTTCCAAAATCTATGTGGGCATGACCAGCAGGAAACTACATGTTAGACTGTGTTTTCTATGAAATCATATATCAAATTCCCACATTTATTATGTTTTATATCATCAAATTTGTTTTAAGATGTATGTTTATCCACATATCACTTGATAATTTTTATATATTTAATAGATAGTAGTTGTATTCTCTCAACCTGATTTCAACTTTATTTATGTAATCCCAATACACAATATTATTATATTCTCTCCATCCCCTCATTCACCACTACACTTTATTTTTTCAGTTTTTTCACTCCCATCTTACACCAGATTATTACATTTCGATTTAGAAATGAGCATTTATTCACTCTATTCTAGTTAGAACCTACACACATTACCACTAACTTTAACCATTCACCTTAATACAATATAAGTGTGGACACAGTAGAACACCTTAGCACAATCAATTTAGTTTTTTATTCACGCATTAATTATGAGGTCAACTTCAGAATACGCTATTTGGTATTTTATATGATAAATCATCTTGTGGGCATGTAGAAATAAATTTACCTCTCGTAAATCAGTAATATTACCAGTTGCCGATCTGATCATGTAAAAACAACATTTGGGCCGCTTGGAAATAATGTAAACCCATTTATGATATATTCACTTTTAATACAAAATAACATCAATGCCCCCCATTGGATAATATTTCGGACTTTAAAATGTATACTTTATCGATATATATATATTGCAATTAACCCTCTAATTTTACAATAGCAAAACTAACGAATATGTAATAATAACCTGTGGGTTGCTAGGCAACATTGCAAACATGCCCGTCATATACACAGCATGTTGTGTTCCGGCATTTATGCCCCTCTTGCGAACCGCTATGAACCAATCAGCAAACAGACATGCTGTGATGTCACACACCGATCAGTCTATAAATTATCGGTAAGAAGGTGGCCGCTGTTCTGTTAAGGGACCAAACTTTTGAAAAGAGCGAACCATGTCACTTCCTGTGATGTTACATCAGCTGTTGTACACATTTTGCCCCTAATGTGCATGCGTGCCAGCGTCATCACATACCTGGCCATATACGTCACTGTGAAACTATTTAGACTTGTGAAATTGAGAAGCCTTTCTATAGCGCATGTGTGGGATTTTCTATCACAAATGGGGGGGGGTTTATGGAACGCTGTTTATTCGTCCCTGCATGAAAAACAGCCACTCGGCTATCGCCACTGCTTGTGTTGGAAGATCCATTTTACTTTAGTAGAACGTCTGGTCACGTTGTCATTGCTTTACCAACAAAAATATAATTTTGCAATGTCGTATTTTAAACTAAACATAAAGTGAAGTGCTTTGAATGCACGCCTTGTTGTTTGTATGCTTTTGAGGTTATAGGTTAAGTTATTTTATATTTTTGTTTCATCCACACCCAAATAAATTGTTCTATGTGTTTTAATATTTTTAAATAAGTATACATTTTCCTATCCTTACATTTATATCGGTTTTGCACCATAATTTACATATATTGTTGAATAAACAGCGTTCCATAACCCCCCCATTTGTGATAGAAAATCCCACGCATGCACTATACAAAGGCTTCTGAATTTCACAAGTCTAAATAGTTTCACAGTGACGTATGTGACCAGGTATGTGATTACGCTAGCACGCATGCGCATTAGGGGCCAAATGTGTACAACAGCTGATGTAACGTCACTGGAAGTGACATTGTTCGCTCTTTTAAAAAGTTTGGCTCCTTAACAGAACACCACCCCACCTTTAATAAAGCCGAAAGGCGAAACATGTCAGGGGGAGCGGGGACGTTTAGTCTCCATTTTTAATCTGGCACGGTCGAGCCAGGCTGTGACTATACAGCTGGCCCGATGCACTATGGAATAAAAACAGACCCGCTCAGCAGAGCACAGAGAGTGGGTCTGTAAAACTGCCATATTTTAAAAACATTAAAAGGTTATATTAAGTTTTATAACGATAGCACTAATATAATGTTATATAATTCTGCACTATGTGCAGAATTATCTAACATTATATTTTAGGTTTACTGTCCCTTTAATACATTTATTTAGTTGCGTTGGGCTCCGGTAGTGGTGGGATAGGGGTTAATACATTTAGTTGCGGTGGGCTCCTGGAGCGGAGGGATAGGGTTTAATACATTTAGTTAGTTGCAGTGGGCTCCGGGAGCAGCGGGATAGGGGTTAATAACTTGATTTAGTTGCGATGGGCTCCGGGAGCGGCGGGATAGGGGCTAATAATAACTTTATTTAGTTGCGGTGGGCTCCGGGAGTGGCGGGATAGGGGTTAATAACTTTATTAGAGTTGTGGTGGGGTCTGGGAGCGGCGGGATAGGGGTTAATACCTTTATTAAAGTTGCGGCGGGGTCAGGGAATGGCGGGATAGGGGTTAATAACTTTATTAGAGTTGCGGTGGGCTCAGAGAGCAGAGGGATAGGAGTTAATAACTTTATTAGAGTTGCAGTGGGCTCCGGGAGCGGAGGGATAGGGGTTAATAACTTAATTAGAGTTGCGATGGGGTCCAGGAACAGCGGGATAGGGGTTAATAACTTTATTTAGCTGCGGCGGGGTCCGGGAGCGGCGGGATAGGGGTTAAACATTTTAGTATAGTGGCGGTGTTTAGTGACAGGGTATAAATAAAGTTGGTAAAAAGCCGAATAGCAGCAAGATCGATGACTGTTAGTTAACAACAGTCCGTTGCTCATTACCCCGTACTTGGTGCGCAGCTTTTTAACAGCTTTTTTAATAAATAAGGAGAGCGTATTCAGGTCCGCGGCTGCGATGTTAGGCGATGTTAGGCTAGCGTATTGGTGCCTTTGAATGCAGCGGTTTGATAAATAGGCCTCATTGAGTCCTTATATACCTCGATAGAACATAATAAAGGACTCCAAGCTGAACAATTCTTCCTAGAGGATGGATCAAAGGAAAAACCTATCCATGATAATTTCATCCTCCAATTGCTTCTTTACTTTTGCCAACCGGTTCTACCTACAGGTACAAGGCACGGTGATGGGCACAACATGTGCTCCTACGTATGTCAATCTTTTCTTGGGGTGGTAGGAGAGACAAATTGTATTTTCATATATTCATACAGTAGAGACGGACCAAATACTGTTATGGAGCCGGTATATTGAGGACATCCTGTTCCTATGGGAAGGAACTAAAGAGGATCTCGAAATATTGTTACAAAAACTGAATGAGAATACTCTCAATATCAAACTAACATATACAATAAGTCAATCCGAAATCAATTTCCTGGATTTAACCATATTTAAAGATAAAGATGGTAAAATCCAAACCAATCTATTTAGGAAACAAACTGCCACCAACAGTTTATTACACAAAAGTAGCGCATATGCTCCTGGTACCACAAAATCTCTACCTGTAGGAGAATTCCTTAGAATAAGGAGAAATTGTAGTGACATATAATTATTCCACCTGCAAGCCAAAGATATGGAAACCAGACTACTAGAGAGAGGATATAGTAGAAGGAAAAACAAGGCCAAATCCAGAGCCCTGAATACTAACCGAACAGATCTATTAAAGAAAAAAAACAAGAAAAAAGATGAACAAATAATATTAATTACATATAATCCACAAACACACCTAATAACAGAAATCATGAACAAACACTGGAACATACTGATGTTAGATCAGGATCTGAAATCCATTGTGGGTGATACAGTCAAAATAGTCTACAGGAGGACGCAAAATATTAAAAATATGGTCTCTAACAACCATTTCCAACTGGGTAAAACAAAAACCTTGGTTTCTCTCGGCTCCTTCCTTTGCGGTACATGCTGAACATGCAACCACATCAAGAAGACAAATACTATCCAAGATTGTTTTGGACAAATGCACAAAATGAAGAGTTATATTAGCTGTTCAACTGAGAGTGTAATATATGCACTATATTGTAACTGTTCCAAAATCTATGTGGGCATGACCAGCAGGAAACTACATGTTAGACTGTGTTTTCTATGAAATCATATATCAAATTCCCACATTTATTATGTTTTATATCATAGCATTACAAATTTGTTTTAAGATGTATGTTTATCCACATATCACTTGATAATTTTTATATATTTAATAGATAGTAGTTGTATTCTCTCAACCTGATTTCAACTTTATTTATGTAATCCCAATACACAATATTATAATATTCTCTCCATCCCCTCATTCACCACTACACTTTATTTTCTCTGTTTTTTCACTCCCATCTTACACCAGATTATTACATTTCAATTTAGAAATGAGCATTTCTTCACTCTATTCTAGTTAGAACCTACACACACTACCACTAACTTTAACCATTCACCTTAATACAATATAAGTGTGGACACAGTAGAACACCTTAGCACAATCAATTTAGTTTTTTATTCACGCATTAATTATGAGGTCAACTTCAGAATACGCTATTTGGTATTTTATATGATAAATCATCTTGTAGGCATGTAGAAATAAATGTACCTCTCGTAAATCAGTAATATTACCAGTTGCCCATCTGATCATGTAAAAACAACATTTGGGCCGCTTGGAAATAATGTAAACCCATTTATGATATATTCGCTATTAATACAAAATAACATCAATGCCCCCCATTGGATAATATTTCAGACTTTAAAATGTATACTTTATCTATATAAATATTGCAATTAACCCTCTAATTTTACAATAGCAAAAGTAACAAATATTTAATAATAACCTGTGGGTTGCTAGGCAACATTGCAAACATGCCCGTCATATACACAGCATGTTGTGTTCCGGCATTTATGCCCCTCTTGCGAACCGCTATGAACCAATCAGCAAACAGACATGCTGTGATGTCACACGCCGATCAGTCTATAAATTACCGGTAAGAAGGTGGCCGCTGTTCTGTTAAGGGACCGAACTATTGAAAAGAGCGAACCATGTCACTTCCTGTGATGTTACATCAGCTGTTGTACACATTTTGCCCCTAATGCTCATGCGTGCCAGCGTCATCACATACCTGGCCGCATACGTGACTGTGAAACTATTTAGACTTGTGACATTGAGAAGCCTTTCTATAGCGCATGCGTGGGAATTTCTATCACAAATGGGGGGGGGGGGGGGTTTATGTAACGCTGTTTATTCGTCCCTTCATGACAAACAGCCACTCGGCTATCGCCACTGCTTGTGTTGGAAGATCCATTTTACTTTAGTAGAAAGTCTGGTCACGTTGTCATTGCTTTACCAACAAAAATATAATTTTGCAATGTCGTATTTTAAACTAAACTTAAAGTGAAGTGCTTTGAATGCACGCCTTGTTGTTTGTATGCTTTTGAGGTTATAGGTTAAGTTATTTTATATTTTTGTTTCATCCACACCCAAATAAATTGTTCTATGTGTTTTAATATTTTTAAATAAGTATACATTTTCCTATCCTTACATTTATATCAGTTTTACACCATAATTTACATATATTGTTGAATAAACAGCGTTCCATAACCCCCCCATTTGTGATAGAAAATCCCACGCATGCACTATACAAAGGCATCTGAATTTCACAAGTCTAAATAGTTTCACAGTGACGTATGTGGCCAGGTATGTGATGACGCTAGCACGCATGTGCATTAGGGGCAAAATGTGTACAACAGCTGATGTAACATCACTGGAAGTGACATGGTTTGCTCTTTTCAAAAGTTTGGCCCCTTAACAGAACACCACCCCACCTTTAATAAAGCCGAAAGGCAAAACATGTCAGGGGGAGCGGGGACGTTTAGTCTCCATTTTTAATCTGGAGACTATTAGGTGCGGAAAAAATATATATACTTTTTACTTGTCCCTTATATACAATAGACAATACTTAATGGGTGACAAATTGTGTTGCCTAGAATAATAATGCATACTATTTAGGTTATGATTTAACCCCTCTGAGACGCTGATACGTGCAACATAGCAGGTTAACTAATGTATATTACAGACATTTTTCCCAGGATTCCAACTGTACTCATTACTCACTGGGACCTATATAATTACCGTCGGCTGACGAATTGTGTCGCCTAGATGTTAACTAACGATAGTATTAATACAGTAGTCCCAGTATGGAATTGGATGGGGCTAAATATATATCTGATTATCACAATAACCTTCCCTAATTAACCGTCCCCTGTTTCATGTGGTGTTGCCACCCTATATCCTATATTATAACAATCCTTATTTGTGGATAATTTAATAGGGTGGAATATTTATCCTCACTACCTTCCCATTTCAGTTGTTTTGTAACAGTGTTACCCTATTAACCACCTGATTCCGGTGCTGCCACTGTATCTTTCCATCAGTAATTACATTGTAAGACTCACCTTACACTGATTATTGCTCAGTAGGGGTTTCTATTACCTGTGGATACAGTAATTTTTACTCACGCTGTACCAATATTACCACTTTGTATTTTTATTATTGTAATTCTTTTTTATTGATTATTAAAAGTTACGTTTTAACCCCTTCCTCCAGGCGATGCCCATTTCTAACCACTGTTTATTATATATCCACTTATTAAGAACCTATATTTATATAGTGTTGTCGAGTGCTATTAATGTAATACTTTTCCGGTGTTCTCATTGGAATTCTCAGTAACTATTTCTCTTTTTGTGTACAGCACCCCTTCCCCTATAATATATAATTAATGAGTATACTTCACAAATCATTATAGATTAACAATGATATAGGATACAACACTTGTAGTGTGATCGTTTTTCTTCTCTTTTAAATTCAATAATTATTTATCTATGCTTAGAATTGTATTCTAATTTTTTATATTGAAATTAGAGTATAAGGGAAATAAAGGGCTTTTTATTTACTATGGAAGCCAATCCCAAGCTTTCTCTGTCATTTGATAAATGTCTTTATTGTGCTGATGCCCAGGTTATACCTCCTGTGCAATTTTGCAAAACATTTTTTAATAATGTTTTTATTATCTAAGGATAAGGATTCCTTAGCTGAGCCTTCTTTTTCTCAAGATAATGCTGTTTAGGGGTTGTCTCAGCTTTCTGCTAACATGTCCTAGTCCTTGACAGATTCACATGCAGTGCCCTGCGGTTCTTCTCAGTCAGTCTCTGAGAGTGTTTGCCTAAAGATTTGCTGCAGTTTCTGCAGCCCTAAGTGCTTTACCTAGTTCTAGTAAAAGGAAGAGGAAATCTAAGAACATTTTTATGGGTTCTGATTCCGCCAAGACTGATTTTGTTGGTCTTTCTCAGTTATCTAGCGAGGATCATTCCTCTGCAGCTTTTGAGGGCGAGATCTCTGATTCAGAATCTGCAGTTCCTAGTATAATAGATACCGAGGAGGTTAATTTTAAATTTAAAATGCCAAACCACATTCTGCCCAGATTACAAGTGCGTGGTTGTGTAAGCAGAGAGTTCGGGTGCTAACATGGCCTGCCTGCAATCCTGACCTGTCTCCAATTGAGAATGTGTGGTGCATTATGAAGCGCAAAATAAGGCAACGAAAAGCCCTGTACAATTGTGTAGCAAGACATGCATAATGGCTGAATGGGGGAAAATTCTGCTTGCTAAACTTAACTAACTGGTGTCTTCAGTGCCCAAATGATTAAGTGTTATTAAAAGGTGCTAAACAGTCCATTGTCCCAACTTTTTTGGAGTGTGTGGCAGTCATCAGATTTGAATTGAGTGTATATTTTAAAAAATACATTAAATTCACAACGTAAAACATCAATTAACGTGTTTTCAATACAGTACAGGGTTAATAAAAATGTCTAATTACTCTTTTTGTTTTGTTTTTTTGCATTTTCCATACTGTCCCAACTTTTTCGGAACTTGGTTTGTATATCTGATTGTATTTTGGTACAATATATATTTATAATATATACAGTATATATATATATAGTCATGGCCAAAATGTTGGCAACCCTGCATTTCTGTCAGGTAAGGGTTTGAATCAATGTCCTTATGTTAGCTTAACTTGTATTAAGCCCATGGCACTGTAGCTAATCTCCCTGGACATTAACGAAAGAGAAAAATTGATCAAAGATTGAAGCAAAGGATTGTTCGAATGGTGGATAAAGACCCTTGATCAACTTCCAGACAAATTCAACCTGACCTTCAGGCACAGGGTACAAATGTGTCAGCTCACACTATACGTCGCCTTCTGAATGAAAATATACGCTATGGTAGGAGACCCAGGACTACCCCCTGCTGACACAGAAACATAAAAAAGACAGATAGGAAATTGCAAAAACTTACCTGAGGAAGCTAAATTCCTTTTTGGAGAATGTGCTGTGGACAGACAAAACAAAATTACAGCTTTTTGGAAAAGCCCATCATTCTACTGTTTTCAGAAAAAGAAATGAGGTTTTTAAAGAAAAAAATACAGTTCCTACAGTCAAACATGGTGGAGGTTCACTGTTCCAATCAGCCAATAGAATGCAATCTCAATCCTATTGGCTGATTGGATCAGCCAATAGGATTGAAGCTCAATCCTATTTGTTGATTGCATCAGCCAATAGGAATTTTTCACCTTTAATTTCGATTGGCTGATAGAATTCTATCAGCCAATCGGAATTCAAGGGACGCCATCTTGGATGACGTCATTTAAAGGAACTTTCATTCTTTGTTAGACGTCGGAAGAAGAGGATACTCTGCGCTGGATGTCTTGAAGATGGACCCGCTCCTCACCGGATGGATAAAGATAGAAGATGCCGTCTGGATGAAGACTTCTGCCCGTCTGGAGGACCACTTCTGCCGACTTGGATGAAGACTTCTCCCGGCTTCGCTGAGTACTTCTTGCCACTTCATTGAGGAGTTCTTGTCGCTTTGTTGAGGATGGATGTCGGCTCTTCAAAACTGTAAGTGGATCCTCAGTAGTGTTAGGTTTGTTTAAGGGTTTATTGGGTGGGTTTTATTTTTAGGTTAGGATTTGGGCAGCAATAGAGCTAAATGCCCTTTTAAGGGCAATGCCCATCCAAATGCCTTTTTCAGGGCAATGGGGAGCTTAGGTTTTTTTAGTTAGGTTTTTATTTGGGGGAGTTTGGTTGTGTGGGTGGTGCGTTTTACTGTTGGGGGGTGTTTGTATTTTTTTACATAGCTGATTTCTTTGGGGCAATGCCCCACAAAAGGCTCTTTTAAGGGCTATTGGTAGTTTAGTTTAGGCTAGGATTTTTTTTTATTTTGGGGGGGCTTTTTTATTTTGATAGGGCTATTAGATTAGGTGTAATAAGTTTAAATATCTGATAATTTGTTTTTTATTTTGTGTAATTTAGTGTTTTTCTTTTTTGTAATTTAGGTAATTGTATTTAATTTAGGTAATTTATTTAATTGTAGTGTAAGGTTAGGTGTTAGTGTAACTCAGGTTAAGTTTTATTTTAAAGGTAAATTTGTATTTATTTTAGCTAGCTAGTTAGTAAATTGTTAATAACTATTTAGTAACTATTCTACCTAGTTAAAATAAATACAAACTTGCTGTTAAATAAAAATAAACCCTAAGCTAGCTACAATGTATTATTAGTTATATTGTAGCTAGCTTAGGGTTTATTTTACAGGTAAGTATTTAGTTTTAAATAGGAATTATTTAGGTAATGATAGGAATTTTTATTTAGATTTATTTTAATTCTATTTAAGTTAGGGTTAGACTTAGGTTTAGGGGTTAATAACTGTAATGTAGGTTGTGGCGATGTTAGGGACAGCAGATTAAGGATTAATAATATTTAACTAGTGTTTGCGATGCGGGAGGGCCTTGGTTTAGGGGTTAATAGGTAGTTTATGGGTGTTCGTGTACTTTTTAGCACTTTTAGTTTTGAGTTTTATGCTACAACTACTGACTTTAGAATGCGTTACGAATCTTGTGGGATAGGTTGTACCGCTCACTTTTTGGCCTCCAAAAAAAAAGCTTGTATTACCGGCGCCATGGAAGTCTCATTGAAAAAAGACTTTACGCAAATTGCATAAGTTAATTTGCGGTACAGCCAAAAAAGTATGCGGGACAGCTGTACCTACAAAACTCGTAATAGCAGCGGTAGTGAAAAAGCAGCGTTATGAGCCTTAACGCCGCTTTTTTACTCATAACACAAAACTCGTAATCTAGCCGAAAGAAACTTGTAATACAAGTGCAATTTAACCTGCGCAATCGATCGTGAAAACCTGATATCACTGGCACACAAATGTTTGCACTCCACTCGTAATCTGGCCCTAATCATCTAAAGTTAACTTTTATTTAATTATCTTCCAAAATGCTTTAGAAGTCTCTAGATAATAATATACCATGTAAAAAAGAGCAATATGTTAATTATCTGCAAATTAACAACCATGCCCATATATATTTATGAAGTAAGACAAATGAAAATGAGAAAGAGGGAAAGAAAGAGAGAGAGAGAGAGAGAGAGACAAGGGGCCTATTTATTAAAGGCCTGTCGGACATGATCCGACATTGCGGATCATGTCCGACAGACCTCGCTGAATGCGGAGAGAAATATGCTCACCACATTCAGCATTGCACCAGCAGCTCTTGTAAACTGCTGGTGCAATGCTGCCCCCTGCAGATTTGCGACCGCTAGCAGGGGGTGTCAATCAACCCAATCGTATTCGATCGGGTTGAATTGCGGCGATGTCTGTCCGCCTCCTCAGAGCAGGCGGACAGGTTATGGAGCAGCGGTCTTTAAACCGCTGCTTTATTACAGGTGTTTCTGGCGAGTCTGAACGCTCGCCAGAAACACGGGACCTCAAGCTCCATACAGAGCTTGATAGATAGGCCCCAAAGACATAAAGAAAGACAAACATATTTGTAATAATGACATCTCAAAGACACTGTATTACAGCTGAATAACTAGTATTCATCATATAGAACACATTATACTGCATACAGATAAACACTTGCCACATCTGTAGGTTGAAAGGGGAAAGGGTCAATGTCTGACAAAAATGACATTTGAATGTAACTGGCTTTTATCACTATGATCAAATGTTTCTATAAAGGAAATTTAATTTCACTATTTTGAATGCTACATTTTGTACACATAAATAAATAGAGAAAGCAATATTCAAATGTGGATTCTTCTAACCATAGACTATTAGAATCAACATCTGAATGTTCATCGTCACAGTGTAAGTCAATCAACAGACAAATGTCAACTGGGGTATTTAATTTTATTTTCTAAAATAAAAGGTTATATTCAAAATAGCAAAAGTCCAAATTAAAGTTGCGTGATTCATATAGACACTTAAATTAACTTCCATTTTCACATGTTCTTTGTGTTTCTCTTTTTAAAAAAGAATACATACATATCCTACACTAGTGGGAGCTAGCTGCTGATTGGTGCCTGCACACATTTGTCTCTTGTGATTGGTTAACTAGTTGTGTTCAGCTAACAGCCAGTAATGCAAAGCTGTTCCTTCAGCAATGGATAACAGAATAAAGCAAATTTTATAATAGAAGTAAATTGGAAAGTTGTTTGAAATTGTATGCTCTATCCAAATTATGAAAGAAAATGTGGGACTGAGAATTGTTATTGTTATAATAGATTATCCCTTTATTACCCATTCCCCAGTTTTGCATAACCAACACAGTTATATTAATGTACTTTTTACCTCTGTGATTATGTTGTAGCTAAGCCTCTGCAGACTGTCCCCTTATCTCAGTGCTTTTTGCAATTTGCATTTTAGCCAATTAGTGCTAGTTCCTGAATAAATCCATGGGAGTGAGCACAATGTTATCTATATGGCACACAGGAACTAGCATTGTCAGGCTGTGAACAGCTAATAAAATACAGATAAGAGGCGATACGTCGGGACTTAAAAACAGGTAGAGATTTAGAGGTTTAGAGGTCATAAAGTATATTAATATAATAATGTTGGTTGTGCTGGGGGATGGGTATTAAAGGTATTATCTATCTTTTTAAACAATAAAAAAACAAGTAGACTGTCCCTTTATCAACTTTGATAAATGTTTATAATGTAGCTAATAATCATCCATTGATAGTTATGGGAAGTGTATATTTTTCTTATCCCCATCAAACATTGGGTTAAAGTGATACAATGTGTATATGTATGTGTGTGGATTTGTATGTGCACATGTATATATGTATGTATATATGTGTGCATATGTATGTTTATGTATGTGTGTGCATACGTGTGTTTATGTATGTATGTAAATATATATATATGTATATATGTGTGTGCATACGTATGTGTATGTATGTGTGTGTGCATATGTATGTTTATGTATGTATATATATATATATATATGTATACTGTATGTGTGTGCATACATATGTTTATGTCTGTGTGTGTGTGCGCATGTATATATGTGTATGTATGCAATACATGTATGTATAAATGTGTTACTGTGTGTGCATAGGTATGTGTATGTATGTATATATGTGTGTGCATGTATATATGTGTATGTACAGTATGTATATATGTGTGTGCATACGTATGTGTATGTATATATGTGTGTGCATATATATATATATGTGTGTATGTGCAGTATGTATATATGTGTGTACATACTTATGTGCATGTATGTATATATGTGTGTGAATATGTATATATATATATATATATATATATGTGCATACGTATGTGTATGCATGTATATATGTTTGTGCATACGTATGTGTATGTATGTATATATGTGTATGTATGTATATATGCATAAATGTGTGTGCATATTTATGTGTATGTGTGTGTGCATGTATGTGTATATATATATATATATATATATATATATATATATATACAGGGAGTGCAGAATTATTAGGCAAGTTGTATTTTTGAGGATTCATTTTATTATTGAACAACAACCATGTTCTCAATGAACCCAAAAAACTCATTAATATCAAAGCTGAATAGTTTTGGAAGTAGTTTTTAGTTTGTTTTTAGTTATAGCTATTTTAGGGGGATATCTGTGTGTGTAGGTGACTATTACTGTGCATAATTATTAGGCAACTTAACAAAAAACAAATATATACCCATTTCAATTATTTATTTTTACCAGTGAAACCAATATAACATCTCAACATTCACAAATATACATTTCTGACATTCAAAAACAAAACAAAAACAAATCAGTGACCAATATAGCCACCTTTCTTTGCAATGACACTCAAAAGCCTGCCATCCATGGATTCTGTCAGTGTTTTGATCTGTTCACCATCAACATTGCGTGCAGCAGCAACCACAGCCTCCCAGACACTGTTCAGAGAGGTGTACTGTTTTCCCTCCTTGTAAATCTCACATTTGATGATGGACCACAGGTTCTCAATGGGGTTCAGATCAGGTGAACAAGGAGGCCATGTCATTAGATTTTCTTCTTTTATACCCTTTCTTGCCAGCCACGCTGTGGAGTACTTGGACGCGTGTGATGGAGCATTGTCCTGCATGAAAATCATGTTTTTCTTGAAGGATGCAGACTTCTTCCTGTACCACTGCTTGAAGAAGGTGTCTTCCAGAAACTGGCAGTAGGACTGGGAGTTGAGCTTGACTCCATCCTCAACCCGAAAAGGCCCCACAAGCTCATCTTTGATGATACCAGCCCAAACCAGTACTCCACCTCCAACTTGCTGGCGTCTGAGTCGGACTGGAGCTCTCTGCCTTTTACCAATCCAGCCACGGGCCCATCCATCTGGCCCATCAAGACTCACTCTCATTTCATCAGTCCATAAAACCTTAGAAAAATCAGTCTTGAGATATTTCTTGGCCCAGTCTTGACGTTTCAGCTTGTGTGTCTTGTTCAGTGGTGGTCGTCTTTCAGCCTTTCTTACCTTGGCCATGTCTCTGAGTATTGCACACCTTGTGCTTTTGGGCACTCCAGTGATGTTGCAGCTCTGAAATATGGCCAAACTGGTGGCAAGTGGCATCTTGGCAGCTGCACGCTTGACTTTTCTCAGTTCATGGGCAGTTATTTTGCGCCTTGGTTTTTCCACACGCTTCTTGCGACCCTGTTGACTATTTTGAATGAAACGTTTGATTGTTCGATGATCACGCTTCAGAAGCTTTGCAATTTTAAGAGTGCTGCATCCCTCTGCAAGATATCTCACTATTTTTGACTTTTCTGAGCCTGTCAAGTCCTTCTTTTGACCCATTTTGCCAAAGGAAAGGAAGTTGCCTAATAATTATGCACACCTGATATAGGGTGTTGATGTCATTAGACCACACCCCTTCTCATTACAGAGATGCACATCACCTAATATGCTTAATTGGTAGTAGGCTTTCGAGCCTATACAGCTTGGAGTAAGACAACATGCATAAAGAGGATGATGTGGTCAAAATACTCATTTGCCTAATAATTCTGCACTCCCTGTATATATATATATATATATATATATATATATATATATATATATATACATATATATATAGTCTAAATGCATTAAGACACAAAATAGAAAATATAAATGTAAAAAAACCAAAGCAATTGAAATAGCTCAACACAATGTATGCTTCAAGTGGTTCCTCCAAATTCAGCTGAAAATGCAACTTTTAATGAATTCAGAAAAAGTATTCAACCCCTTTATGGTAAGCATGTTTAGTACTTAGTAGATCACCCTTTTATTGTTATGACCTGCTTCAAACGAGATGCATAGCCAGACACCTGCTTGTAGCAGCGTTCCTGAATAATCTTAGCCCATTCCTCATGAGCAATGGCCTCCAGTTCAGTAATATTCTTGGGTTTGCGTGCTGCAACCGCCTTCTTCAAATTCCACCAGACATTTTCTATGGGGTTCAAGTCAGATGACTGTGATTGCCACTATAGAATATTCCAGGACTTCTTCTGCAACCAAGTCTTGGTGGAATTTGAGTTATGCTTGGGATCATTGTCATGTTGGAAGGTCCAATGACACCCAAGCTTCAGCTTCCTCACAGATGGCATGAAGTTTTTTCCTAGGATTTCCTGAAACTTTTATGAATCCATCTTGCCTTCCACACGCTGCAGGTTTCCAGTGCCAGAGGATGCAAAGCAGCCCCAGAGCATCACTGAGCCACCACTCTGTAGGCAGAGTGTTCTTTTCAGCGTACGCTTCATTCTTCTTCCTCCAGATTTACCGCTGATCCATAGGGCCCAAAAGTTCCAGTTTTATTTCATCACTCCACAGAACAGACTCCCAAAACGTATGTGACTTATTTATATGATTTTGAGCATATTGGAGCTGACTTTTCTTGTGCTTTTGGGTCAGTAGTGGTGTACATCTTGGAGTTCTGGCATGGAAACCTTCTGCATTTAGTATGCACCTTACTGTGCAAACTGAAACCTCAGTGCCTGTTGCCACCAAGTCTTACTGCAGGTCTTTTGCAGTCACTCAAGGGTTTTTCTCAACCTGCCTTCTCAGAAATCTGGTTGCAGCTGTTGATAGCTTTTTTTTCTGCGTCATCAAGGTAGTGTAACCACTGTTCCTTTAACTTTCAGCTTACGAACTATGCTTCCAACAGTGTCTCTAGCAACATTCAGTGCCTTCGCTATCTTTTTGTATCCTGTTCCTTGCTTGTGAAGGGCGATCATCTCTTCTCTTAACTTTTTGACCATTCTTTTGACTTAGCCATATTTCTATCATGCAGTCAAACGTGACACTCAACAAACCAATAGCCAGTTCAGGTATTTCATGTGTTGTAGCTTAAGAACAACTGGTGCAACTAATGAAGGCCTTGATTTGTTGCATCAGGTGTGCTTGAGACAACATCTGTTTTGCATCTGTGTACTGAGGGATTCTATTCAGGGGGTTGAATAATTTTGAGACTGCAGAATTCATTAAACGTTGCATTTTCAGATGAATTTGGGGAAACCACTTGAAGCATTCATTGTGTTGAGCTATTTTAATTGCTTTTGTTTAATTTGTTCATTGCAAACCTCTGAAAGTGTCAGTTTTTTTTCCCTGCTTTGTTTGCCATGTGCTGCTGGCATCCATTTTACTTATCTCTTACTGAATCTGGTGCAGAGTGTCTGATGCTGCTCATTTCCTGCACGCCCTCTTATGGCCGGACTGGTGTACATTATCCGTGTGAGACAGGTTGCCGTCTCAGTATTGTGATGTCATCACTTATTATTTAAAGGGCCACTGTTCAGTATGCTTTGCCCTTGCGTTGTCTTAGATCTGTTTGTGAGTTCCTGTTCCTGTGTATTATCTGGCTGTCTGATGTCCCTCCTGGTTCCTGACTAGGCTCGTCTGACTACTCACTTTGGCTCCTGACTTTTGGGCTTTGCCAATTACTATAGGAAGTTTATTAAAAACTTTTCTTCCTTGGTCAAACCTATCACTGACATGACCCGTAAGGAGAATGATCCACTCCATTGGTCACCTACTGCCAATAAGGCTTTTGAGAGGTCAATCCTGTGGCCTACGCTCTTGACCATCCTCCTGCAATGCGCATCTTCAATGTTTTTCATGTCTCCCTCTTGAAACCATTGGTTTGTAATCAGTTTACCACTGTGTTGCCTCGTCCTCATCCTATCTCTGTTGACAACCATGAAGAATATGAGGTCAGCAACATTATTGACTCTCATATGTCCAGGGGCCGCGTACAGTATTTGGTTCACTTGAGGGACTACGGTCCGGAGGAGCGTTCATGGGTTCCCTCCTCTGATGTTCAGCTATTGCTCTCCTCCGTGCCTTCCATGCCTGTTTCCCCAATAAGCCTTTTGTCCTCCCGCGGGGTATGGGTTGTTGAGGGGAGGGTACTGTCAGGTTTTTTTTCCCCTGCTTTGTTTGCCATGTGCAGCTGGCAGCCATTTTACTTTCCTCTTACTGAATCTGGTGCAGAGTGTCTGATGCTGCTCATTTCTTGCACACCCTCTTTTGGCCGTAGTGGTGTACATTATCCGTGTGAGACAGGTTGCAGTCTCAGTATTGTGATGTCATCACTTATTATTTAAAGGGCCTCTGTTCAGTATGCTTTGCCCTTGCGTTGTCTCAGACCTATTGAGCTCCTGTTCCTGTGTATTCCCTGGCTGTCTGATGTCCCTCCTGGTTACTGACTCGGCTCGTCTGACTACTCGCTTTGGCTCCTGACTCGTCTCGTCTGACTACCAGCTCTGGCTTTGACTCCTGGCTTGTTATTTGACTTGTGGACTTTTTATTATTTCTTTGTTATTAATAAAGGTGTGATTATTTTTTTACTTCTCGTCTCAGTCTGATTACTGGCATCCTGACTGTACATTTTGACAATAAACCTGATTTGTAATGAGGGTTGAATCATTTTGATTACAACTCTATTAGTCATTACATGGTGCTTAACTAAAGTTAAGCAGCTAACCATTTTCACATCAACTGTGTTATAACTATTATTTGAAAATTCACCTTTATCAAGTTAAAAGTCCTTGTAAAGCCAATCTCCATAATGTTACTCCAAACAAGTCGCAAGCTGGGGGCATTTTGCCACATTTCCATGTGTGCTGATGTCAG